>NW_025981246.1:0-5392 GCF_021869965.1 Rhincodon typus | reverse complement strand
ACAATGTAGTCGAGGAGAATACTGAGATACAGTCTATTAGACTAGACGGGATTGAGGTTCATAAGGAGGAGGTGTTAGCAATTCTGGAAGGTGTGAAAATAGATAAGTCCCCTGGGCCGGATGGGATTTATCCTAGGATTCTCTGGGAAGCTAGAGAGGAGATTGCAGAGCCTTTGGCTTTGATCTTTATGTCGTCATTGTCTTCAGGAATGGTGCCAGAAGACTGGAGACTAGCAAATGTTGTCCCCTTGTTCAAGAAGGGGAGTAGAGACAACCCTGGTAATTATAGACCAGTGAGCCTTACTTCGGTTGTGGGTAAAGTGTTGGAAAGGATTATAAGAGATAGGATTTATAATCATCTAGAATGGAATAATTTGATTAGGGATAGTCAACACGGTTTTGTGAAGGGTAGGTTGTGCCTCACAAACAGGTGGATGAGGGTAAAGCGGTTGATGTGGTGTATATGGATTTCAGTAAAGCGTTTGATAAGGTTCCCCACGGTAGGCTATTGCAGAAAATACAGAGGCATGGGATTGAGGGTGATTTAGCGGTTTGGATCAGAAATTGGCTAGCTGTAAGAAGACAGAGGGTGGTGGTTGATGGGAAATGTTCATCCTGGAGTTCAGTTACTAGTGGTGTACCTCAAGGATCTGTCTTGGGGCCACTGCTGTTTGTCATTTTTATAAATGACCTGGATGAGGGCGTAGAAGGATGGGTTAGTAAATTTGCGGATGACACCAAAGTTGGTGGAGTTGTGGATAGTGTGGAAGGATGTTGCAGGTTACAGAGGGACATAGATAAGCTGCAGAGCTGGGCTGAGAGGTGGCAAATGGAGTTTAATGCGGAAAAATGTGAGGTGATTCACTTTGGAAGGAGTAACAGGAATACAGAGTACTGGGCTAATGGTAAGATTCTTGGTAGTGTGGATGAGCAGAAAGATCTCGGTGTCCATGTGCATAGATCACTGAAAGTTGCCACCCAGGTTGATAGCGTTGTTAAGAAGGCGTACAGTATGTTAGGTTTTATTGGTAGAGGGATTGAGTTTCGGAGCCATGAGGTCATGTTGCAGCTGTACAAAACTCTGGTGCGGCCGCACTTGGAGTATTGCGTACAGTTCTGGTCACCGCATTATAGGAAGGATGTGGAAGCATTGGAAAGGGTGCAGAGGAGATTTACCAGGATGTTGCCTGGTATGGAGGGAAGGTCTTATGAGCAAAGGCTGAGGGTCTTGAGGCTGTTTTCGTTAGAGAGAAGAAGGTTAAGAGGTGACTTGATAGAGACATACAAGATGATCAGAGGATTAGATAGGGTGGACAGTGGGAGCCTTTTTCCTTGGATGGTGATGGCTAGCACGAGGGGACATAGCTTTAAATTGAGGGGTGATAGATATAGGACAGATGTCAGAGGTAGGTTCTTTACTCAGAGAGTAGTAAGGGCGTGGAATGCCTTGCCTGCAAAAATAGTTGTCTCGCCAACTTTAAGGGCATTTAAATGGTCATTGGATAAACATATGGATGATAATAGAATAGTGTGGGTTAGATGGGCTTCAGATTGGTTTCACAGGTCGGTGCAACATCGAGGGCCAAAGGGCCTGTACTGCGCTGTAATGTTCTATGTTCTATTAAGATGTCTCCAAATTGGGTTAGAAGCTGGGAAGCTCTCGACAGAGCAGATTATCTCTGCAGTTTTCCCCTCAATTATATTTATCAATGAATCTTTAATTCTGTCTCGGGAAGAAATTGAGAGATTCCTTGGTGGGTCTAAAAATAAATAATGATCAGTTAATTACATTGTCTGCAGCACTTTCCAGACTCCGACAATGTGAAAGGTGAGGAAGCAGTGCATTTTCCTTCTCCACACATCATGTAACTGAAGCAGACACTTCAATTTAGTACTGAGGGAGTTTTTCACTGTCAGAGAATCAGAGTAGGAATTATTGCCCTTTTGGAGCATGAGTACTGAGGGAGTGCCAAACTGTCGGGGGCCTGGCACTGAGGGAGTTCTGCACTGATGGGGGTACTGGCGCTGCAGGAGTGCTGCAGTGTCAGGGGGCTGGCGCTGAGGGAGGAAGTGCTGTCGAGGTACAGCTCTGAGGGTGTACCACACTGTTTTGGAGCCAGCATAGAGGGAGTGCCACACGGGGTGGGGGTGGCACTGAGGGTGTGCTACACTGTCAGGGGGCTGAGGGAGTGCCACATCATCAGGGGTCCAACGCTGACGGAATGCTGGACTGTCAGGGGGGCCATAACTGAGGGAGTGTCACACTGTTGGGGGCCTGAGGGAGTGTCGCACTGTTGCGGGGAGCCGACGGTGAGGGAGTGCTGCACTGTCGGGTGGGCCGTTGCTGAGAGTGTGCCACACTGCTGGGGGGCCGGCAATGATGGAATGCCGCACTGTCAGATTGTCACTCTCACAAATGAGCACCAACACCAAGTATTCATTTAGAACCTAACCCACGTCCTCCGGCTCCACATGCAAAATACCACTGTGGTTCTTAATGGGTCCTACTCTTTCCTGAGTTATTCTTTTACTCTTAATGTACTCTTGAAGTAATTAGGGATTTTCCTTTCAGGCCCCCTATTGCTTTCCTAATTTCCTTTTCAAATTTCCTCTTGTATTTTTTACTTCTCTGGTGCTTCTGCATTTTTGAACTGACAGTATCTACCATGAGCATTCCTTTATCTCTTTTTCAATCCTGTCTGTCCCTCAATATCCAGGGTTCACAAGATTTGTTGGTTCCAGCCTTTGTCTTTCTTGGAGCATGTTGGCTCTGTCCACTCCCAATTTTCTTTAGGAATGTGTCCCAATATTCTGGCATAGATTTACTTAAAAGTTTGTGTTTGCAGTGAATTCTAGCCAAATCATATCTGATCTTATTGATGTTGGACATTCCCCTTGTTTAGAACTTGGATTTTAGTCCCGTCCTTGGCCTTCTTCACCACAATCTTCGATTTGATGGCATTATGATCGCTGTCTGCAAACTTCTCCCCAATTTCAACCAATTTCCTTGCTTCACGACCTAAAAATTAAGGACAGGACTGCCTTGTTCTTGTTGGCCCTTCCATGTACTGGCTTAATAGGTTCTCCTAGATGTACTGGAAGATTTCTGGTCGCACTAAACTTTCACACCATGACTGTGCCAGTTAATGTTGGGAAGGAAGATATCTCCCATTGTCACCACCATATTCTTCTTACACTCTCCAAAATTTACCTACATAAATGCTTTTCTATTTCTCCCTGACTGTCTGGGGCCTATATTACACTCCTGGCAATGTGATCATTCCTCTTAGGTTTTTACATTTAACCTATATGGCTTATTTGAGGAGTCTTCTAACGTGTCATCCCTTCCTACTGCTGTAATACAGTCACTGATCAATATTGTTTTCACCTCCTTCCCTGTTTCACCTGAAGACCCTGTCTCCTGGAATATTGAGCTGCCAATCCCGTCCGTCTCAGGTATAGCAGTGTCATCATTCTCCAAGGTTTAATTTATGCCCTGGACTCATCTGTCTTGTTCACCAAACTCCTTGTATTAAAGCAATACCATCCAACCTTGCCAAGCTCCATTGTGCTTTAACTGACCAATATGTCCCTGCCTTCCTGATTCACTTGCTGTCTCTTCTCGTTCTAGCTGTGTATCTCCCTGTGCTGAACCAATAATCCAGGAGACCAGCCCCCTGCCAAGTTAGTATTTAATCTTCCCTAATAGCACAAACAACCCTCCCCACAAGGATGCTGGTTCCATTCCAGTTCAGGTTGAATCCGTCTTTCTTGCTACCCCCTAAAAGGGTCCCAACGTCCTAAAAATCAAAAGGTCTACCTCCAGCACCATCTCTCCAGCCATGCATTCACCTGAATCAACCTCATATTTCTGTACTCACTGCATGTGCCACTGGAAGTAATCCAGAGATTACTACCTGTGAAATGCTGATTTTTAATTTACTTCTTAGCTCCCCAAATTCTACTTGCAGGACCTCATTACTTTTCATAAGTATATTGTTGGTACTAACATGTACCACAATTTCTGATTGTTTGCCTTCCAAATGTAGATATTGAGAGCTGTATAAACTCACATTCCACAGCGATTGTTATGGAGCCCTCTAATGCTCCATAGTCATTCCTTACCACACACTGATAGTCTCTAGTCTCGCTGGATGTAATGTGATGAATCTCCAATCACATTTTCTTGTGGGAACTCATTATGTTCTTTGTGACATTCAGATGTCTCCATGTCAAATTAGAAGCTGGGAAGCTTTCAACAGAGCAGATTATCACTGCACAATTCCCCTCAATTATATTGATTGATGAGTCTTTATTTATATGAAGAGAAGTAATTGAGAGATTCCGTGGTGCATCTAAAAACAAAGGAAGATAACATTGTAACAGACCAGTGCACAGCAAGACCCTACACTGATTTTACAGCGTTTGATGCCTCTGAATTTCCATTCACTTTCCCTCAATGTCAATTTCTGTGTCACATTTCTAATGGACATTGCCCATGTCAACTGTCATTCTATTCCCTCACGTCTAGAAAGAAAGAAAGTTACTTTCACACCCTCAGTATATCCCAAAGTACATGTCAGCCATTGGATAATATTTGATCAGTGGATTGCTAAGTGACATGGTATGAGTCCAGTCCAGACCAGGTCAACATTTGCCTACTGACCAGTATTTTTTTTTGTTAGAAAGTAGATAACTTTTGATTTGTCAGATACTTCGTAAGAGAATAAAACCACCAGATTTGACAGTTTTTAATAACCAGAAATAGGATTTAAAATAGAAAGGTGACACAATATTATGCTTTGCAATGTATGTATCACATATATTACAACATACAGATTTAAATTGAGTTCAATTAGGGGAACTGACAAACTGTGATTAAGACCCTGCAGAGCAAATCAAATGAAAAATGAGGTGAAGTCAGATCCCACAGATTTTGCAGCAAAACTCCAGTTTTGGTGACGCTGTGACTCATCACATCTCATTAAATATTCAAGTGGAATTTTGATTAATCTCTTTCTGTCCTTTTAATGTCTTTATTCTGTGACCTCAGTGCATTTCCAGGCTTTTTTTCTGAATCCTAACTCCAGCATTTAGTGACACCTCCTGGCTCCCTGCACTACTCCTGGGTCCTAACTAAAAGCATATAAGCTGCGACAACTCGTTCCCAGGACCATACCTGAGTCCCAACTGCATGGAATGATCAAACAGCTGCTTCGTGTGCTGCAAGCCAATGGAACGAATGGCCATCAGTTGGCTTTTCAGCAGCAGACCTGTGAACAGACCTTGTCCTGTATAGAGCCTGAGACAACAAGGTGCAGGGCTGGATGAACACAGCAGGCCAAGCAGCATCAGAGGAGCAGGAAGGCTGACGTTTCGGGCCTAGACCTTA
>NW_025981245.1:0-5392 GCF_021869965.1 Rhincodon typus | reverse complement strand
GTTGGTCCAGCTTTATTGGCTGCCATTAGTTGCCCCATGAGAAGGTGATGTTGAGCTGCCTTCTTGAACCACTCCAGTCCTTGTGCTGACATTTGACCCACAATCATTAGAATCCCTACAGTGTGGAAACAGGCCATTTGGCTCAACAGGTCCTTAATGACTCCCAAAAGCATTCCTCCAGACCGACCCCGCCCTCACCCTACTCATCCCTGGACACAATGGGCAATTTAGCGTGGTCAATTTATCTAATCCACACATCTTTGGTGTGTAGGAGGAACCCGGAGCACCTGGAGGAAACCCACAAAGACATGGGAAGAATGTGCAAACCCCCACACTCAGTCACGTGAGACTGAATTGAAACCAGATCTCTGGTGCTGTGAGTCAGCTGTGCTTACCACTGGCCACTGTGCTGCTCGTAAGGACAATATTGTTAGGAAGGGAGGTCCGGGGGTTTGACCCAGCGACAGTGAAGGAATGGTGACATATTTAAAGTTTGGAGGCGATCTTGTAGTGAGTGGTATTCCATGTATCTGCTGCCGTTGTCCTTCTGGATGGAAGTAGTCACGTGTTTGGAAAGTGCTGTCTGATGATTTTTGGTGGAATTCATGCAGTGTACCTTGCAGATGGTACACACTGCTGCTACTAAAGTGTTGGTTGTTAAGGGAGTGAATGGTTGTGGATGTAATGTCAATCAAGTGGGCTGCTTTGTCCTGAACAGTGTTGAGCTTCTTGTGTTGTTGGAGCTGCACCTGTCCAGGCAAGTGGGAAATATTCCATCACAAGCCTGTCTTGTGTTAATGTGGAGAGATTCAGAAGCTCAGGTTGTCCTTAGCCTTCTGAATGATGAAAAGTCTGCCGAGTGACTCCGTCTCCTGGAATTTGCCGGTCTGTTCAGTTGTTGAGGCATTTGCACCAAGTCCTTGGAGGTGGAACAGTTGTTGCCCTGTAAATTTGATGTTTCAGTTCCATATGCATTCATTATGTTGCTTCCACTCCACGTCCTGCTTTGACAGGTGCAACAGTATCCCACAACATGAGCAGACGGTTGCTGCATCTTTCCTCGTCCTCTACCCCACCCAACAGAAATCTGACAGTGTTAGCCTCATACGTAACTCCCCCAATTTGGATGGTTTTCTCAACGCACAATGATCCCTTATCCTCTTCCACTCCTCCTCCCCGCCATTCCCATGGGGAGTTGGTCACTTGACTAACTGATGCATTCTTTTTAACATTCAGCCAGTGAAGGAAAGAGACGATCATCATTAACCTAGCCACCCCAACCACATGCACACCCCCATGCTGGTGCTGAGTGGTGGTGAAGGAGCCATCTTTCAGAAAGAACCTTCTTCAAAAAGACCATGCCTGCCATCACGAGAACAGATAAATCTTGTGTATTATTTACAGAAGAGGCTATTTCTCTTCTGTATGACCTGGGGCTGACATGTTTCTGTTAACTTGTGTTATAGTGACATTGAGTATCAAATGGTTGCCCCTCTCTGCTCTGGTGTTATTAATTAGGATATTTGAAGATTACAATTTTAGTTTGGCGACAGCATTTGTCATTTTTCTCAGATTTTCTCTCTCTCTTTCTCCCTCATGGTGGATAACTGTCTTCCTTCACAGTTGCATTCAATGTATTTCCAAGTCAGGATGGTGATTGGCTTGGAGGGGAACATGAAGGTGGTATTTCTAATATGCTATCCTTGTTCTTCCAGTCGGAAGTGGTCGTGGGTTTGTCTGAGGATCTTTAGTGAATTTCTGCAGATCATCTTGTAGATAGCGTGCACTGCTGCTGCTGACTGTCGGTGGGAGACGGAGTGGATATTTGTGAATGTAGTGCCAGTCAAGCGTGCTGCTTTGTCCTAGATGGTTTAAAGCTTCTTGTGTTGTTGGGGCTGCACTCATCCAGGCAAGTGGGGACTATTCCATCACACTTCTGACTTGTGCCTTGTAGATGGTGGACAGGTTTTGAGGAGTCAGCCGGAGAATTACTCCCCGTGGTATTCCTAGCTTCTGACCTGCTCTTGCACTGTGTTTATGTGGTGAGTGCAGCAGAGTTTCTGGTCAATGATGACCCTCAGGATGTTGATAGTGGGGATTCAGTGATGGTAACACTGTAGAATGCCAAGGGGCAGTGGTTAGATTGTCTGTTATTGTTGATGGTTGTATTGTGTGACACAAATGTTATTTGCACTTGTTGGCCCAAGCCAGGTCTTGTTGCATTTGAACAAGGACTGCTTCAGTTTCTGAGGAGCTGCGAATGGTTCTGAACAGTATGCAATCATCATCGTAAAGGGTTCATAATTGAGGGTATGCCACATAATTAGACATTCAGTACTGAGGGGGTGCCTCATTGTCAGAGGGTCAACATTGAGGCAGTGCCACATCCTAAAGGGGTTAGAATTGAAGGAGTGCCACTTGATTACAGGTCCCGTGCTGAGGTATTGCAGCACTGAGAGAAGGACGAACTGAGGGAATGCTTTATTGACAGAGGGTCAATCTTGAGGTATTGAAGCACAGTCAGAGGTTCAGTACTGAGGGGGCCCCTCATTGCCAGAGGGTTAATACTCAGTCAGTTCCTCAATGTAATGGGGTCAGAATGGAGGGAGTGCAAAATGATTAAAGGTTCAGGACTAACAATACAGGACTGACAATGAGTCAGATTTGTAAGAGTCAGAGGGTCAATACGGAGGCAGTGCCTCATTGTGCAGGTGTTGGAATTGAGAGAGTGCCAACTGATTAGAGAGTGAGTCCAGAGGCATTGTGTCACGGTCAATAGGTTAGAACTGAGGGAGAGCCACATATTAAGAGGGTTGGTACTGCGGTATTTGCAGCAGTGTGGGAGTGCCTCGTTCTCAGAGGATATTACTGAGAAAGTGTTTTATTGTCAGTGGAACATGGAGTCATAGAATCGCAAATGCACAGTATGAAAACAGACGCTTTGTTCCAACTCGTCCATACTGACCCGATAGATAATTAATTATCTTGATCGTGGTGTGCAGGGGACAATTTCCAAGTTTGCAGATGCCATTAAACTTGAGAATTGTAAATTTTGAGAAGAATAGTGTGGAACTCCAAAAGTGCATTAAAAAGTTGATGGAGTGGGCAGATAGGTGGAATATGAGGTACAATGCAAAGAAGTGTAAGGTGATGCATTTTGTCTTTCAAGTGTTTTTCCGACCAATGTAAAATACGAGTATGGACGTGCACAGTTGAAATGATGGTAGCAGTACAGCTGGAGGGAGCAATAAATAAAGCATACAGCCTTTATTATACGTGGTATCGAGTATACGAGTAAGAAGTTGATGATTTTGAACTTCTGCAAGGTAAGTTAAGTCTCAGCTGGAGTATTGTGCACAGTTGTGGCCTTCACATTATAGGAAAAAGTCAAATGCATTGATGTGCTGTTTATTACTAGAATGGTTCCAGGGAGGAAAAGCTTCAGATACAAGAATAGATTGAAGAGTTTGGGACTGTTCTCTCTCAATAGCAGGCTGAGAGGAGATGGAATTGAGGATTTTTGAAATCATGAGAAGGCTAAACAGAGTAGATCGGGAGAAGATGTCCCTGCTCGTAGAGTAGCTTAATCACAGAGTGTGTAGTTAGGTTATGTCGTGCACTGCTGCAAATGTGATGAATGAGGTTCAATGGAGACGTACAGACGGCACTGGATGAAAATGGTGTGCAGGTGATAGGCGGAAAAAGGTTTTGCATGAGATGATTGAGACAACTCAGTATGATGGGCCAAATGGCCTCCTTCCCCTTCTGTAATTTTGCGATTTGGTACATCCAAAAATTACCTGAAATTTATTACAAACACCTATAAAACAGCACTGTTACTACTTAACCATCATTCAAAGGATTACTTTGACTTCAAAATGGTTTTGTGCACTCTCCGAAGACAGATAACATCGGGTTAAAAATGACACAGACGCAGAGAGTCAACACTGAAGCAGGACCTCATTGTAACAGGGTTAGAATTGAGGATGTGCCCCTTGATTGGACAGCCATTACTGAGATTTTGCAGGTCTATCACAGTGTAAATATTGAATGAATGCCTCATTGTCAGAGCGTCAGAACTGTGGGAGTGCATTATTGTCAGAGGGTCAGCACTGAGGCAGTGCCTCAATGTGCAGATGTCAGAATTGAAACAGTGTCACATGATGGGAGGGTCAGTCCTGAGGTATTACAGCCCTGTCAGCGGTTTGCAACTGTGGGAATGCTTCCTTATCATATGGTCAGTACTGAGAGGTGCCATAATATCATATGTTCAGTCCCGATAGAATGCCTCATCATCGGGAGTCATCATTGAGTCAGTGCCTGTTTGTCAAAGGTACAGTACAGAGGGTGTGCATCATTGTCAGAGGTTCAATACAGAGGCAGTACCTGACTGGAAGGGGGTCAGATCGGAGTGTGCCACATGCTTAGATGTTCAGTTCTGTGGTAGTGCAGCACTCTAAGTGGGTCAGTTCTGAGGCATTGCCTCATTGTCAGAGGCTCATTCCCGAGGCACTGTCTCATTGTAAGAGGGTAAGAATTGAAGGGGTCGCACACATTTAGATGATCAGTACGGAGGTATTGCAGATCTATCAGAAGGTTAGTCCTTAGGGACTGCCTCGTTGTCAGCACGTCAATTTGGAGGAAGTGCTTCACTGTCAGAGCATTGGTACTGAGCGAGTACCTCATTGTCAGAGTCGGGATCAAGGGAGGGCTCACATTTTAGACAGTCAGTACATGTAGACAGCACTGTCAGTGGGTGAGTACGAAGGGACCATTCTGAATCAGTGCCTCAATGTCATGGGATCAGAATGGATGGAGGGCCACATGATTAGCGGTTTAGCCCTAAGGAATGGAAGCACTGTCAGATCTCATTGCCGTGATATGGAGGTGTCGGTGTTGGACTGAAGGAGGAGTGAGGCTCCAAAGGCTTGTGTTTTCAAATAAACATTTTGGACTATAACCTTGTGTCGTATGACTTCAGACCTCGTTGTCAAAGCGTCAGAACTGTGGGAGTGCATTATAATCACTGGGTCAGTACTGAGGGAGTGCCTCATTGTCAGAATTTCAATGTTGTGCCAGTGCCTCATTGAAACGGGTGTCAGGATTGAGGTTGTGCCTCACGATTACAGAATCAGTACTGAGGAACTGCAGCTCTGTCAAAAGATCAGTTCTGAGGTAGGACTGGAATGTCAGACCAGAGGCTCACTCTTCTATACATCCCTGGCTCTGCCTCAGCCTCAGTATTGACCGTCTGACAATTATGCACTCCCCCTGATTTTACCCTCCAACAGTGCTGAAATACCACAGTACTGATCCTCTCATCAGAATCATAGAATCCCAACAGTGTAAAACAGGCCATTAAGCCCAAGTCCACACTGGCCCTCCGAAGCGC
>NW_025981244.1:0-5392 GCF_021869965.1 Rhincodon typus | reverse complement strand
GGGCCTCCTGCATTGCCACAATGATGCCACCCGAAGGCTGCAGGAACAGCATCTCATATTTCGCTTGGGAACCCTGCAGCCCAAGGGTGTCAATGTGGACTTCACAAGCTTCAAAATCTCCCCTTCCCCGACCACATCCCAAAACCAGCCCAGCTCGTCCCCGCCTCCCTAACCATTCCTCCCACCTCAAGTCCCAACCCCATCTCCTACCCACTCGCCTCATCCCGCCTCCTTGACCTGTCCGTCCTCCCTGGACTGACCTATCCCCTCCCTAACTCCCCACCTACATTCTTTACTGGCTCCATCCCCGCCTCTTTGACCTGTCTGTCTCCTCTCCACCTATCTTCTCCTTTATCCATTTTCTATCCGCCTCTCCCTATTTATTTCAGAATCCCCTTTCCCTCCCCCATTTCTGAAGGAGGGTCTTGACCCGAAACGTCAGCGTTCCTGCTCCTCTGATGCTGCTTGGTCTGCTGTGTTCATCCAGCTCTACACCTTGTAATCTCTTTCTTCACTGTCATCCATTTTGTCAAATTTAACTTGAATAACCTTTTTTTAATGTTTTATCTTGCAGATTTTTATCTCATTCCCTTTTTCCATAAGTGTCTACTTCTGTGGTGCTATTTAAATAAATCATGCCTTGATTATGTTTTTCACTAGAATTGACTTGGTAAACACAGATAAGTAATGCTATATGGTTACATTTAGATTTCGGACTGGGAGTAGGCCATTGATCTTGTGCTGCCATTTAATGCAATCACGGCTGATCAAATACTTCACTGCCTTTTACCCACACTATTTCCATTGTCCAAAATGCCACTGGTAATCATAAATCTCTACTTTAAACATACTCAGACTGAGCTGCCACAGCTGTTTGGAATGGAGAATTCCAAAGATTCACAACTGTGATGAAGCCAGCCTTTCCTCATCTTGGTCTTAAATGGCATCACCTTTATTTTTAAAATTGTTCCCCCTAGTTCTCACCAATGAGCAGAAACATCTTATCTGCATCTACTTTATCTATCCCTATAAATAATTGTAGATTTCAATGAGATCACCTCTCATTCTTAGTACAAGCCCAGTTTATCCCAACTGTATCCATTGGACATTCCTGCTATCCCAGGAACAACTCTGGTGAATCTTCATTGATTTTCATCTTCAACTCTCACCCTAACACTCTATGTTAATAATATCCTTGAGGTAAGGAGACCAAAACTGAATACAGTACTCCAAGTGCAATCTAACCACATTTCTATATAATTGAAGCAAAACTTCACTATTTTTGTAGTCAAATCCTCTTGCAAAAGAGACTAACATTCCAATAGAGTCATACAGATGTACAGCACAGAAGCAGACTGTTTATTCTTGCTGACCAGATATCCTAAATAAATCTAGTCCCATTTGCCAGCATTTGGCCCATATCCCTCTAAACCATCCCTATTCATATACCCATCCAGATGCCTTTTAAATGTTGTAATCATACCAGCGTCCACCACTTTGGCAGCTAATTCCATACACGCACTACCCTCTGTGTGAAAAAGTTGCCCCTTGGGTCCCTTTTAACTCTTTCCCTACTCACTTTAAACCTATGCCCTCTAGTTTTGGACTCCCCCACCCTACGTAAAAGACCTTGTCTATTTACCCTATCCATGCCCCTCATGATTTTATAAACCTCGGTATGGTCACCCCTCAGCCTCTGATGCTCCAGGGAAAATAGCCCCAGCCTATTCGGTCTCTCCTATAGCTCAACCCCTGCAACCCTGGCAACATCCTTGTAATAGCTTTTATAATAGCTTACTGCACCTGCATCAGTGACTTATTGAAAAAGACACCAAGATCCCTTTGTACATCTATGCTTTCTAACTTCATGCCATTCAAGAAATACTCTGCATCTATTCCTCCTACGAAAGTGGATAACCTCACATTTTCCACATTTTATTCCATCTGCCGTGTACTTGTCCACTCACTAAGCATATCCAAATCATCTTGAATCCGCATTATGTTTTCCTCATAACATACATTCCTGCTTAGCTTTCTATCATCCGCAAATTTGGAAACATTACATTTGGTCTCCACAAACAAATCATTAATGTATATTGTCAACAGCTGGGGCTGCAAGTATTAATGCTAGCAGTAACTCCACTAATCACAGCCTGCCAATGTGAGAATGACCTGTTCATTATGTCATTCTATTTCCTGTCTGTTAGCCAATTCTTAATCCATGCCAGTACATTCCATTCCATCCCATGTACTTTTAATTTCACTAAATAACCTCCTATGGGGAACTTTATCAAAAGATTTCTGACAATCGATGTATGCAATGCCCATCAACTTCCCATTATCATTTTCTTAGTAACATCCACAAAAAACTCAAGTTCATCAGACACCATTTTCTATTTAGAAATCCATGCTGACTATGCCCAATCAGATCATTACTCTAAGTTTCCATTTATCATATCCTTTAACTTAACCATTTTCCCTGTTACTGAAATGAGGCTAAACAGGTCACCCACTCACTTCTTAAATAGTACAGTCACATTTGCTAGCTTCCAATTTGCAGGAATTCAGAAGCTATGGAATTTTGAAAACTCACCAATGCATCAGCAATTTCTATAGCCACACCCTTTAACGCTTTGGAATGTAGCATATCAGGTCCTTAGGACTTAGCAACTTTCAGCCCTATTAATTTCTCTGGTACAGCAGATACAGCTTTTCAGCTTAAAGGGATCAAAGTATATAGGACGAAAGCAAAAACAGGGTACTGAGTAGGATGATCAGCCATAATCATATTGATTGGCGAAGCTGGCTTGAAGGGCTGAATGGCCTATTCCTGTTCCTGTATTTAAATGTTTACTTATTTTAATTTCCTTCAGCTCCTCATTATCCCGAGTCACTTGGATATCTAATTCTGGAAGACTTTAATATTTTCTTCAGGAGAATATACAAATTAATGATTTAGCTTCTCTGCCTTTTCTCTATCCCCCATTATAAATTTTCACTGCTTGTAATGGACCCCCATTTGTCATAGTCAAACATCTCCTTTATACACATGAAATGTGACTTAAGGCTATGCTGAAAGCCTTATCAATATTCTTTGAATATTTGGTAAGAACAAAATAATTTAAACCCCGACTGCTAATTGTTCCAAAGCAGTCTTCAGGATGGCACCATTACTGAATGAACAGAGGAAGTTACAAGTAATGAAACCGATATAGTTGATTAATGGCTATATCATCATTACGCTTTATCTTAATTCATCCAATGTGGTGGATTTGTTGATAAGGCCAGCATGTCTAATTGCTCTCAAGAAAGTGGTGGTGAGTGACTTACTTGAATATGAAGAAGAAACTCCCACAGTGCTGTTGCAGAGTGAGTTCCAGAATATTGGATAACTAATGAGGAATGGACTAGGAAGAGAGTTTATAGTGGGGATCAAAAACACCTCTTCAGCGTCTTTCTGTTGGTGGAGTTGCCAGATGGCCTCATTATGAACTATCTGACTCATTACTTTCCGAGAGCATAGTGGAACGGTGTCTCAAAATCTCAGATGTCAAGTTATGGATCAATGAGAGAATCAAAATACAATGTCCACTACTTGCATTCATATCTAATTCTCCATTCCATTTAATACTGTTGAGGGGAACATTACCACTACAGAAAAGACTAATGCATCTGAACTCATACAGAATGCAAGACAACTCAAATATCTCTTACCTTTTAAAGGATAGATCTCCTGATTAGTCACCATATCAAAAATATATTTAAAACAAATATGATTATAGTATGGCTCTGTAGCTAACTGTCAATTCCAGATCTCTCCCCACCAGTGTTGATGCCTGACCAAACTGTTTGCAATGTCAGTGTCATATTTAAGTTCAAGATAATTTTACACTAAACATCCTTCTCATCATTGCCCATCCCCACCTCCATAACATTGCTTGACTTCACTCCATCTCAGCTGATCAGCTGTTGAAATCTTCATTTCTGCCTTTGTTATCTTAAGACTTGACTAAACAAAGCACTACTTGCTGATTTCCCAACTCTATTTTCCATAAACTTGAGCTCATCCAAAGCTCTGTTGTTCGTGTCTTTCATTGTACAAGGTGTGATTCACCATGTAAAATTTGCTGATTAACATTGATAACCGATAACCGATAAAACACCTCAAATTTTAAGCTTCTCTTCCGTGCTTTCCAATCCATTCAAGTTATCACTCACTCCTGTCTCTGTAAGCCCCTGCAGACCCACAACTCTAAGATATCTGAGCTCATCTAATTCCGATCTTTTAAGCATCCTCAATTTTAATCTCTTTACCACTGGTTTCTGTGGGGCTCAGGTGCTGAGGGCAATCTCTAAAATTTCCTTCTTAAACCTCTCTACCTCTCTTTACTCTTTTTATATTGAGTAGAACCCAACAGACAACCTATGCTCCGTCTTTTCTCCCACCTATCCGCTCCTCCCACCTCACTGACTAATCCCCACCCCCACTTCCTACCGACTAGCCTCATCCCCGCCTCCTTGACCTGTCCGTCTTCCCTTCCACCCACCTGCCCCTCCCTCCCAACTGACCAACCCCCCATCCCAACTCCCTACCTACACTCACCTTTGCAGGCTCCATCCCCGCCTCCTTGACCTGTCCGTCTTCTCTCCACCTATCTGCTCCTTTATCCACCTTCCATCATTGCCTCCCCCTCTCTCTATTTATTTCAGAGTCCCCTTCCCCTCTCCCATTTCTGAAGAAGGGTCCATACCCGAAACGTCAGCTTTCCTGCTCCCCTGATGCTGCCTGGCCTGCTGTGTTCATCCAGCCCTACACCTTGTTATTCTCATATTGCCTTATGTAATCAGAATCAAATTTTGTCTATAAGTCTCTTAGGACACTTTTGGCTTTTATCTTCACATGCTTTTGTTTTCCCTTTGTGAAAAAGTGTTGCAGGGATTTGCAACACTTTTTCATAGCTTGTGATTATCAATCAGTTGAACCATGCCATGAATACTGCTTCTTCAGTGGCTAACAAGTCCTGGAATGGAACTTTAACCAAGAGATTCTCGTTCAAAACAAGAACCAGTACGCCCTACAGATTCACAAGCACTTTAGGTTTTATATTAAATGTGCAATATGAATACAACTTGTCATTACTGTTGTAGACTATTCTGACTAGCGTTCCCTTCCTTTTCTTCACTGGATTATAACAAAAGAAAGGAAATAGTGATGAATTGCAGTACTAGTGATGTCCAAAGCTAGAGGGCCAAAAAGAGACCCATAGACATAGATAAACAAAAAGCCAAATTCCATAGCCTTTTATTCTTTAACCACTAATATTTTCACCAGCTGGATTATCCTCAGACAACAAGGTGCAGGGCTGGATGAACACAGCAGGCCAAGCAGCAT
>NW_025981243.1:0-5392 GCF_021869965.1 Rhincodon typus | reverse complement strand
GGAAAGCAGATAAGGGTGGGGAGGGAAAAATGTCTTTGGTGGTGGGGTCGGATTGCAGATGGCGGAAGTGTCGGAGCATGATGCGTTGGATCCGGAGGTTGGTGGGGTGGTACGTGAGGACGAGGGGGATTCTTTTTTGGTTGTTATTGCGGGGAGGAGGTGTGAGGGATGAGTTGCGGGAAATGTGGGAGACACAGTGGAGGGCGTTCTCGACCACTGATGGGGGGGATGTTGCGGTCCTTGAAAAACGAGGACATCTGAGATGTACGGGAGTGGAATGCCTCATCCTGGGAGCAGATGCGGCAGAGGCGAAGGAATTGGGAATAGGGGATGGCATTTTTGCAGGAAGGTGGGTGGGAGGCAGTGTATTCTAGGTAGCTGTGGGAGTCGGTGGGCTTGAAATGGATATCAGTTTCTAGGTGGTTGCCCGAGATGGAGACAGAGAGGTCCAGGAAGGAGAGGGAGGTATTAGGGATGGTCCAGGTGAACTTAAGGTTGGGGTGGAAGGTGTTGGTGAAGTGGATGAACTGTTCGAGCTCCTCGTGGGAGCATGAGGCAGCGCCGATACAGTCATCAATGTAACAGGGGAAGAGGTGGGGTTTAGGGCCAGTGTAGGTACGGAAGAGGGATTGTTCCACGTAACCTACAAAGAGGCAGGCATAGCTTGGGCCCATGCGGGTACCCATGGCCACCCCCTTTGTCTACAGGAAGTGGGAGAAATTGAAAGAGAAGTTGTTGAGGGTGAGGACGAGTTCGGCTAAGCGGATGAGGGTGTCAGCGGAGGGGGACTGGTCGGGCCTGCGGGACAGGAAGAAGCGGAGGGCCTTTAGGCCATCTGTATGGGGAATGCAGGTGTAGAGGGACTGGACGTCCATGGTAAAGATGAGGTGTTGGGGACCGGGGAATTGGAAGTTCTGGAGGAGGTGGAGGGCTTGGGTGGTGTCACGGACGTAAGTAGGGAGTTCCTGGACTAAGGGGGAGAAAATGGAGTCCAGATAGTTGGAGGTAAATTCGGTGGGGCAGGAGCAGGCGGAGACAATGGGTCAACCAGGGCATTCAGGTTTGCCATCCCCTCTTCCCAATTACTTCGCCTCCGCCGCACCTGCTCCCACGATGAGGCATTCCACTCCCGTACATCTCAGATGTCCTCGTTTTTCAAGGACCGCAACTTCCCCCCCTCAGTGGTCGAGAACGCCCTCCACCGTGTCTCCCACATTTCCCGCAACTTATCCCTCACACCCTGTCCCCGCAATAACAACCAAAAAAGAATCCCCCTCATCCTCACGTACCATCCCACCAACCTCCGGATCCAACGCATCATCCTCTGACACTTCCGCCATCTGCAATCCGACCCCACCACCAAAGACATTTTTCCCTCCCCACCCTTATCTGCTTTCCAGAGGGACCACTCTCTCCGTGACTCCCTTGTCCGCTCCACACTCCCCTCCAGCCCCACCACACCCGGCACTTTTCCCTGAAACCGCAGGAAGTGCTACACCTGCCCCATACCTCCTCCCTCACCCCCATCCCAGGCCCCAAGAAAACTTTCCACATCAAGCAGATGTTCACCTGCACATCTGCTAATGTGGTATACTGCATCCGCTGTACCCATTGTGGCCTCCTCTACATCGGGGAAACCAAGCGGAGGCTCGGGGACCGCTTTGCAGAACACCTACGCTGGGTTCGCAATAAACAACTGCACCTCCCAGTCGCGAACCATTTCAACTACCCCTCCCATTCCTCAGACGACATGTCCATTCTGGGCCTCCTGCAGTGCCACAACGATGCCACCCGAAGGTTGCAGGAACAGCAACTCATATTCCGCTTGGGAACCCTGCAGCCCAATGGTATCAATGTGGACTTCACAAGCTTCAAAATCTTCCCTCCCCCTACTGCATCCCAAAACCAGCCCAGCTCGTCCCCGCCTTCCTAACCTGTTCTTCCTCCCACCTATCCCCTCCTCCCACCTCAAGCCGCACCCCCATTTCCTACCTACTAACCTCATCCCGCCCCCTTGACCTGTCCGTCCTCCCTGGACTGACCTATCCCCTCCCCACCTACACTCACCTTTACTGGCTCCATCTCCGCCTCTTCGACCTGTCTGTTTCCTCTCCATCTATCTTCTCTTCTATCCATCTTCTATCCGCCTCCCCCTCTCTCCCTACGTATTTCAGAACCCCCTTCCCTTCCCCATTTCTGATGAAGGGTCTGGGCCTGAAACGTCAGCCTTCCTGCTCCTATGATGCTGCTTGGCCTGCTGTGTTCATCTTTGCTTCATTAGTATCCTTTAGGGAAGGGTATATGTTGTCCAGAGCTGGTGCAGCCTACATATGACTAGATCCACAGAAATGTCTTAACTGCCCTCTGAAGTAGCAGAAGTGTGATGGCATCAGGTCAAATGTGGGCAAGGAAATCTTCTGCTGATTACCATCTACTGTCCCCGCCCCAAATGTGATGATCAATCAGCATTCCTTCTTGCGGAACACCACTTGGAGGAAGCATTGAGGATATCAAGGGGACAGAATGAACAGTGGATATGGTACTTCAATGTCCATTCGTAAACGGGGCTTTGTAGTCTCACTACTGATCAAACTGGCTTAATCCTGAAGCAGATAGTTGCTAGGCTGGATCTGGGGCAAGTGGTGAGGGAGACAAAAAGAGGAAACATTCTGCAAGACTTCGTCCTCACCAAACTACCTATCACAGATGTTCCCATCCATGACAGTAGGACTGCCAATCACAATCGTTGTGCAAGAGGGTCTCTGTCTTCACACAGAGGATACCTTCCCTCATATTGCTGACAATTTTCTCGAATCAGTACTGAAAGTTCATGCTACAGAACTAGCTACACCCCTAGTCAAATTGTTTCATTACAGCTACAACATGACACTTACACAATGTGGAAAATAATCCTGCCAAGTCCTGTGCACAAAAGGAAGGACAAACCTGATGGAAGAGGGTGGAAGAGAGAATAACTGGGTTGGAGGGGCCTTTGATTATGTTGGCTGCTTTCCTGAGGCAGCAGAACACACAGGTGAAGTCAATGGATGGAAGGCTGATTTTCATGATGGACTGGACTGCATTCATGATTCTCTGAAATTTGGTGTGCTGTTGGGCAGAGCAGGTGCCATACCAAGCTGTGATGCATCTGTAAAGGATGCTTTCTATGGTGCACCTATAACAATTGGTAAGAATTATTATGGGCATGCCGAATTTCCTTAACCTTCTGAGGAAGTAGACACATTGGTGTACTTTCTTGACTGCAGCGTCGACACGGATGGATCAGGACAGATTGTTGGTAATATTTACTGTGAGGAACTTAAAGCTCTCAACCATGTCCACCTCAGCACCATTGATACAAACAGGACTGCTTCCTCCAATCTGCTTCCTGAAGTCGATGACCAGCTCCTTCATCCTTGTTGTCCAGATGTTCCAGGGACGAGTGTAGGGCCAGGGAGATGGCATTTGCCATGGTTCTATTATAATAGTAGGTGAACCGTAGTGGATGAAGGCAATCTTGGAGGCTGGTAATAAACTGGTCGAATGTCTGGATAGAATACTTCATGGGCAACAATATCAAGGCTTGGGCTGAAAAAAGGCAAGTAGTATTTGTGCCACACATGCCAGGAAATGACCATCTCCAGTAAAAGACAATCTAACCATTACTTCTTGACATTCAATGGCACTGCAATCATTAAAAACCTCACTATCAAAATTTGGAGGATTACCATTGACCAGAAAATGGTCATGGACTAGCCACATAAATACAAGAGCAAGTCAGAGACTAGGAATACTGTAGCGAGTAACTCAGCTCCTGACTGCCCAAAGCCTGTCCACCGTCCACAAGGCACAAGTCAGGAGTGTGATGGAATACTCTCGACCTGTCTGGATGAGTGCAGCTCCAACAACACATAAGAAGCTTGACACCATCCAGGAAAAGTAGCCCACTTGATTAGCACCACATCCTCAAACATTGCATCACTGACACTCAGTAGTAGGAGTATGTCCTGTCTACAATGCATTGCAAAGTGCCAAGACAGCATCTTCTAAACTAAACAATCTAGAAGGACTAGGGTAGCAGAAATATGGTGTGATGGTACTGTGCCTTTAGGAAATGTGTTCTGTCCTGTTTCTCTTGCAGAGGGGTATTGTCACAGTGGTGCTGAAATGTCTCCTTCAGGCAGGCAGTTGGTAAACAGCTCGAGTTCTCCCTGAGCGTTTAGACAATAGAATCATGAATGGGTGGGGTCAGGGCTCACACAGACGCAGTAAGACTTTTAATTTCCAATCCAACCCCTGTACTCTTGCATTGCCCACGCGGATGGCCTAAAAGCACTCTGCTTCTTCCTCTCCTGCAAGCCCAACCAGTCGCCCTCCTCCGACACCCTCATCCGCTTAACCAAACACGTCCTTACCCTTAACAACTTCTCCTTCAACTCCTCCCACTTCCTACAGACTAAGGGGGTGGCCATGGGCACCCGCATGGACCCAAGCTATGCCTGCCTCTTCACAGGATACATGGAACAGTCCCTCTTCCGCTGTTACACTGGCACTATTCCCCCACCTCTTCATCCGCTACATATTTTACTAACACCTTTTACTCCAACCTCAAATTCACCTGGACCATCTCCAATACATACCTCTCCTTCCTGGACCACTCTGTCTCCATTTCTGATGACTGCCTTGTAACCAACATTTATTCCAAATCCACCAACTCCCACAGCTACCTGGGCCACACCTCCTCTCACGCACCTTCCTGCAAGAATACGATCCCCTACTCCCAATTCCTCCGCCTCCACCACATCTGCTCCTAAGATGGGATGTTCCACTCCTGCACATCCCAGATATCCTCCTATTTCAAGGACCGTAACTTCCCCCCTCCGGTAATTGAAAATACCCTCAAACACATCTCTTGCGTCTCCCATACCTCTGCCCTCACATTGCCTTCCCTCAACAAAAACAAAAGATAGAATCCCCCTTGTCCTCACATATCACCCCACCAACCTCCATATCCAACGTATCATTCTCCACCACTTCCGCAACCTCCAATCCAACCCCACAACCAAAGTGATATTTCCATCCCCACCCCTATCTGCCTTCCATAGGGACTACTCTCTCCGCGACTCCCTTGTCTGCTCCACACAGCCACTAGCCCCACCACCCCCAGCACCTTTCCCTGCAACCACAGGAAGTGCTACGCCCGCCCCTACACCAGCTCCCTTACCTCCATTCAAGGCAAAAAATAAAGCTTTGACATCAGAGATAGTGTGAACTGCAGATGCTGGAGAATCTGAGATAACAAGGTGTAGAGCTGGATGAACACAGCAGGCCAAGCAGCATCAGAGGAGCAGGAAAGCTGATGTTTCGGGCCTAGACCCTTCTTCAGAAATGG
>NW_025981242.1:0-5392 GCF_021869965.1 Rhincodon typus | reverse complement strand
TGAGGAAGGGTCACCGGACCGGAAACGTTAACTCTGTTTTCTCCTCCACAGATGCTGCCAGACCTGCTGAGCTTTTCCAGCAACTTTGTTTTTGTTCCTGACAACTTAAGGACGCCTGTTTGAAAATATGATTCAGTGAATCTGTTCAGCTGCAGAAATGTGACCAAGAAATCTATTGCCTTACTATGAAAAACAATTGTTTCTGTGAGGTTCCTTTCAGAGACATTCATACCTATGCAATCTGACCTACAAGTTACACTTCTTACATGCCCTGTGGTTGGCCCTAATGGCCTTACATTTCACAGAATCATTGCAGTGCAGAAGGAGGCCATTTGGACCATCATACCTGCTCCAGCTCTCGTATCTAGTCCCGCTGTATGACTTCTGCTACTGTTGTTGCTGCTGCTTGTCGCTACTCCTCGCAAGAGATCTATTGCCCTGATATGCTAACCCTACCATCTTTTTGTTCTGCTCTTAAACATCCACAAATTTGCAAACATTTGTGGCATGTGCCATCCAACTTTGCCCAGATTACTCAGAGACTGCAAGAACTACAGTTGCTGGAGTCAAAGATAACACAGTGTGGAGCTGGAGGAACACAGGAGGCCAGGCAGCGTCAGAGGAGCAGGAAAGTTGACATTCTGGGTTGGAAGAAGAAGGCTCCCGACCCAAAACGTCAACTTTCTTGCTCCTCTGATGCTGCCTGGCCTGCTGCGTTCCTCCAGTTCCAGACTGTGTTGTCTTTGCCCAGATTACATCTTCTTTCCGCTGCCCTTCACTTTGCCTTCTAAAAGAGATTGGTATAGTTTTACAGCTCTGATCAAATGGCAGAAATTAAGCTTTTTTATCTCCTCAAGTCTTTTTTTAGTTCTTTTAGCTCCTGTCATTTCAAGTACCTCTTCATTTGTCTTCTTTTCTATATTTAGAATCTGCAGCTTGCCTTAACATTCAAATTTCAGCCACAACAAAACTAAAAAGATTTTCAAGGGCATTTAAAGTCAACTGGAACCCAAAGCCCGCATGATCTGCAGCTTTATTTGGTTGCTTGCAAGTCAGATTGGAAACAAAACAATGTGGAAACTGAACTGACGCCAATAGTCTGTAGATTCAAGCGCATCTCTAAGATGGTATTGTTGAAGTAATTCACTCACAGCTACATTACTCACAACTGAAGCCAAAATGTACTACAGCAACTCGGGAAAGTATACTGTTTAATTGAATGTTGAACACAATTTACAATGAACACAGCCTGATAATAGTAAATTAAAACGTAAAGCAGAATTTATATTAATGCATTAGTATGTTACCGATACATCCCAGATTAAAATCAACCCTCTTAACAATAAGAATCATTTCTGGAACATGCCTTTGTAAAGCAAGTCTGGAAAGAGATGGAATGGTTTTGCTGAGGTTCATCCTCGAACAGTTCTATGGCGCAGCATGTTGCTGGATAGCACTCTTCCAGGGGCAACACTCCCAGATAAACATCAACTGCTGATAGGGGACCATCAATTTGTTAATTAAAAAACCCTCTGATCTGCCGAAACTTGTAGATTGGTACATTCGGTGGTTCAGAATATGTGCTGAGATGCAAATTTAACTTTAGGGTAACCACGTAAATATGGGGCATTATTGGTTTAATGGGGGAAAAGGTCAATGCTTAAAATCCTTCCACTACAGTACACCCAGGCCCTGGAAGAGGTAAAACCCACCAGGCTGCATATTTGCAAAGAATAGTCTAGCTGTAACCTATCCTGTGGTAAATCACACAGCCGGGCATGTCACAAAGTGTGGCATATACTGAAGGATGTGTTAAATTTGAGCTGTTATCAAATGTGCCTTCATAAATATTGTAAACGTTACTTAGGGGGAGTCACAATTCCGAAGAAAGTAGTTCAAGATTGCAAAAGCACAGTGTGCCCTTTGGAAAGAAACATATCGGAGACGAAGACTGTCAGTGAACAGCCAGTGAGCTCGGAAACAAAGAGACATGAAAAGCAAAGTCAATGTGTAATGTGAGAGAGAACATGAGAAGTGGACAAAGTGTTCTGAGCATAATCATTTTGATCTAAGGGACTGCAGAAAGTGGACTGGGAGGGGGAGATCTGGGAGTTACTCCGGTTAGATTCACTCGCTCAGCTCTGTAGCCTTTTGTTTTGCAGGCGGTTCTTGCTAAGGGAGGGAGACAGCAAAAAAGATAGGAAGTAGCCTCACAGTCATCATGTAACTAAAGTATGGGGTAAAAGAAAACGGTGAGGGGAAAGCTTACCTAGCTACAATCAGAAGCCGAGGAGCAGCATTCAAAATTTACACCGAGTCACCACTCAGTGGAAGTATACGATTTTTAACTCTTATCCAAATATCCAAACTCACTGCCTTAGTACGGACAACGCCTATCGCGCGAATAAAATCACACAGGAGGTTCAGTAATAGTTCGGCCTCAAACTTGCCCCTTTTCACAGTCACTTACCCACTTCCAGAGTTTCTCTTTACTGCCTGTTTCAAATTAGCTCAGTGCAAAGACTGCAGACAAATCAAACTATGCACTTCCTACCAACGCCCACACACTCACAACAAAACACATCAACCTACCAGATCCCAGTGTACAGGACGATCGCTTCGTGAGTTACTGTTGTATTTCAAAAACCAAAGAAGATGATGGGCTTTGTACTGCTAGCCACACGGTTAAACACTTCTTTTTCTTTGATTGAGACATTCATAGCGATTTTGGAGCAACTGAACATATTTAGTGTTCTCTCGGCGTATCAGTGCAGCCGCTAGTGGATATATCAGCCATACATTTCAATAATACGTGGGACCAGTGGATGGAAAGTTAAAAATGCCAATACTTCAGTTACCACTACGTCGGCAGGC
Organism: Rhincodon typus; assembly: GCF_021869965.1. NCBI lineage: Eukaryota > Metazoa > Chordata > Chondrichthyes > Orectolobiformes > Rhincodontidae > Rhincodon > Rhincodon typus. The sequence goes on along the minus strand of NW_025981242.1, from coordinate 2,518 downwards.
AATCAAATCAGCAAATGCTCCCGATTGAGAAGGCAGAACTAATGGACTAATGCAAACAATTTTTGAATCAGGGAGAAAACTAAATCGTCTCAGTGTTTGTGTCAGCCAACACTCAATTAATCTCTTGAACAAAAGTCACTGGACCCGAAATGCCTATTTCCAGGCCCCCTGTACCCCGACCCCCACTTGAATGGTTCCCTTCACAAAGTGCAGTGGGCAGTAATAGAATCATAGCCATAGAGGCATAGCGTTGTATAGCACAGAAACAGATTATCTGGTCCAACTCACCCATGCCGACCAGATATCCTAAATTAATTGAGTCCCATCTGCCAGCATTTGGCCCATATTACTCTAAACCCTACCAGTTAATGTACCATACTGATGCCTTCTAAATGTTGTAATTGTTATCCAACGCTTCCACCACTTCCTCTGGCAGCTCATTCCATACATATACCATGCTGTGCATGAAAAAGTTGCCCCTTAGGTCCCTTTCAAATTTTTCCCCTTTCACCTTAAATCCATGCCCTACAGTTTTGAACTCCCCTACCCTGGGAAACAAACCTTGACTACTCACTCTATCCATGCCCCTCATGATTTTATAAACCTCTTTAAGATCACTCTTCAGCCTTCGATGCTCCAGGGAAAATAGCCCCAGCCTATTCAGCCTCTCCCTATAGCTCAAAGGCTTCAACCATTCATCCTCCCTGTAATCATAACTTTCATCCACACAGATTCCACAGAGATTGCAATAAGTGATGTAATTATTGGACAATGCAGGGGCAGAGTTCCCTCAAACCCAGACCTCTGGGTCCCCATGCCTATCTCACCTATAGTCACTCCCTCCTGTCCTTGATCATGCACCAGTTTTGAATGTCCTAGTCTGGGGTTTGTGACTGCCCTCTGGTGCAAAATGTCCAGGTCACTTTCCCCTTGCATTTGGTGCAATGTCTGCAGCTCAGACTCCAGCTCCTCAACTTATGTCTGAAGATCCTTGAGTTCCAATCACAGATGAATTCACTCTAGATCATCTTAGTGTCCAGCAACCCTACAGGCTGTCGCAGCAACACATCACCCACCCTGCCATCTTTATCATATTAATTTAGTTTATGAATTAATTACTCTAGTTTCCCTATTCCTTATAGTTTCATCATAATTTTTTATAAAATAAATCACAAATATCAACATTATACTTAACCAACTATTTTTAAGAAAAAGAGAAAAGAAAAGGTCTGGAGACCTAAAGATGTTAATTTTTCTTTAATAACTAGAAATATCCACCAATCCTAATCAATCAGCTTATTTCCGTGTACTCATGCCATGTGGTGGTTCATGACATCACTGTGTCACTGGTCTCACTGCAGTTTGGCTTCTTGATCCACACCTTTCACCCTCTCCCACTTACCTCTTGTTCTGTAGCATTTTCTTCTTGCAGTGAATCATAGTTAAAGTGCTTCTGTCTCTCTTAGTGCTGAATTCGCACTTAAACCAAATGTCTAGTTCACTCACTTGGCCCACATCTCACTCAGCTGAAGTCTCCTTCACATTGACAATGTACCTTACTTCCATTTGCTGTCCTAATTCCTTTTTGCACCTTCCTACTACCTCTATGTGCTTTACATACAAGGACATACAGGCACCTCTGCACTATAGCATTCTGCAGTCTTTCTCCATTTAAATACTATTATGACATTTTATTCTTCCTGCCTCATATTTTTCCACATTGAACACCATCTGGCAATTTTTTGCCCATTCAATTAATCTATTTTCTTTGCAGACTGTTTATGTCCTTGTCACAGATTGCTTTCCTACATCTTTGTATTACTATCAAATTTGGCTACAATACAATCTATTCCTTCATCTAATGTATTGAAATTGATTGCGATTGGTTGAGGATCTGTCACTGATCTCTGTGACACTCCAACAGCTTTAGTTTGCCAATTTGAAAATGACCCACTTCTCCTGACTCTCAGTTTCTTGTTAATTAGTAAACCCTCTATCCATGCTGATATATAATCCCAATACCATGAGCTCTGATCTCGTTAGTTTCTATGTTGCTACTTATTGAATGGCTTCTGGATATCTAAGTATAGTACACAGCATTTAAAGATTCCCCTTCATTTACCAGGCTTGCTATGTCCTCAATGTTCTCTAATAAATTTGTCAAATATGACTCCACTTTCAGAAAACCATATTGATTCTGCTTAATTATATTATGACTTTCTAAGTGTTCATTCACGACTGCCTCAATAATTTATTCCAGCATTGTCCAATGATGGATGTTTAGCTAACTGGCCCATAGTGCTTGCTTGCTGTCTCCCTCTTAAATGAAGGACGTACTTTGAATATTTAATTGGATGGACGATTTGGAGATCCTTCAGGACATTGCACACAACTTCCAATGTGAAATAAATTATCTGTCTGAAGGTATTGTCAACTTTTGCCTTCTGAAACACCAAGATATCAGAATGATAATTTTATCAGGAACAAAAACAAAGTTGCTGGAAAAGCTCAGCAGGTC
>NW_025981241.1:0-5393 GCF_021869965.1 Rhincodon typus | reverse complement strand
ACACAGACACACACACACACATACACACACAGCCAGAGTTCAATGAAAAGCAATTGCTCTGATCTTCTCACTGCAGGTGTCACCTTCTCTTACTCCCATCTCCTTCGAACCAAAGCTGACTGCCTACTGTGACTTCTCAACTTACCCTGCCTTGCCCCCATCACGCACACAGAGCATCAGCCACAGTTATCTCCTTTGGCCCCAATTACGTCACTGAACCCCACCCATACTCACCAAACCCAAGCATCCACCCCATCCACCGAGCCCCATCACCTACCTGTCCATTTCCCCTTCCCCAGACTAACCCCTCCCTCCATCCAGTCCCTGTTCCCACTACATACCCCACTGCTCATACCCTCCCCAAACTTCACCTTACAGAAATCTGAGAGAACCGCGGATGCTGGAAATCAGAAACAAAAGCAGAAATTGCTGGAAAGAACTCAGCAGATCCTCAGTTGGGACACTGGACCCGAAATGTTACTGTGTTTTCTTCTCTTCACAGGTGCTGCCAGACTTGCTGAGGTTTTCCAGCAATTTCTGTTTTTGCTTTGACCTTACAGAGGCCTTGCCGAATCCAAATCTATTCTCAACTTCACTAAATTGCAGCAGCTACTACATTTAAAAAAAATGACTGTGAAGCAATTAGGGATGTCCTGAGGCTGTCAAAGTGCTGTGTAAATTTAAATTTTGTTACTCGATTTCTGAAAAGATTAGACTTTTCCCACCTCACTGGAAGAGCGAACTATTACAACAATTTATGCCTGGTTTGTTATGGTCTTCAAAGATCCATCGGGTGTAGAAATACCCCTGAGGAGATAAGATAAAGGCAAGATCACCATAGTCCCAGAGGACTGCTCCCTCATTTGAGAGAGATGACTTGTGGGTGATTTAACCTGACAGTCACCATATCTCAGGTGAGGGGAGAGGTTGAGAAGCAGAGTCCTCATGGTAACTTCAGCTGGTGTGGGAATTAAACCCATCATACCTAACCATCCAGCCAACTGAGCTAACTGGAGGAAGGCACAGGTTGATGCATGGAATTCCCCACACGATGAGTTCGTAAACCCAGGTGTCCCAACAGGGAAGTGCTTCCAAGAATCAGGAGTGGAAGACATTGAAGAGGAGCAGCAATGACAGGCTGACAATATGTCATGCCTGCTCCCCAATTCTATGGAGACAAAGCATGCAACAGCGGGCAGAGAAATTCATCAGGAAATAGTTTGGGAGAGCTGGAGGAGCATACTTTGAAAAGGAAAATCAGGAAAATAAACTTAAACATGAGGATTCTATTTTTGTGAAATTTTGAAAAATATCACATGTCCCTCTTCTGGTCTGGGTTGCACATTTTGCCAAACTAAATATGCATCAGACGTGATCCTGGCAAGTTCTCTATCTCTCATGTTCCCTGCTCCAAGTAAAGCTACAGAAAGAATCATTAGACTTTTGCTATTTCTGTTGCTGGTATCTGGCGTTGAATTATTGCTTAAATTCTAAACACTGGAATGATCAATTGGATTCAACAAGCTTGTGGCTTATCACTGTTTGATGGGTTAAGATATTGATTTTGTTTTCTTTTCTCCTTTCAATCTACTTCTCAGTGCACCGTCATTCATTCTGCAGCAAATTAATTTTTACTTGAAGTGATCCACAACTGAATGCCTGCACAGCTGCCTGCAAAGTTGAAATCAAATTTCCAAATGGCCATGCAAACAGAGAGGCTTCTGTCTGGGGCAGAAGTGAGCAAAACTCTCTGTCTCAAAATTAACATCTGAATGGTTTGAACCGTTATTGGCTGAGCCTGTCATAATTACATCCCATCATCAGCATTGGTGGCCCCTCACAGATGAGAGTCCTTCTCTTCCACTCTCAGGGTGAGTCTGTGGGTACACGGGCTACTGCAGGCTCTGTTACACTTGGGGCAGAAGGTGGTCACGATAAGGGGTGGGGGGGGTGTTGGTGTGGCGCCATGCTTCTTGCGCTGTTTTCGTCTGGCTTCTGCTTTTTCCCCCTCGGCAAGTCTCAACGTGCTCGACACATATCCGGATGCTCCTCCTCCAGATTGGACAGTCTTGGGTCAGTGATTCCCAGGTGTCTGTGGGAATGTCCATTTTCCCAGTGAGGCCTTGAGGGTATCACTGAAATGCTTCCTCTGCCCACCTGAGGCTTGCCGTTTCGAAGCTAGGAGTACAGCACCCGCTTTACCCAGCCCATCGTAGCTAATTACATCTAATTAGTTACATCCAATTCAGTAACAGAGCACCAAAACATGCAAATACAATTTAGTCAGGGTCTAAGTAGTTTCAAAAGGCCATTCTGAAGAAGGGTGACAGGACCTGAAATATTAACTCTTTTTCTCTCTCGACAAATGCTGCCAGACCTGCTGAGCTTTATCACCAATTTCTTATTTTGTTTCTAAACGGTTGCAAACAAGTTCAGAGTGATTCCTTTCTTCAAAGCTCTTCTCCACAGGCCACAGTGGGGCTCAAAATTGAAAGACCATAACACATAGGAGCAGAAATTAGGCTATTCGGCCCATCGAGTCTGCTCTGCCATTCAATCATGGCTGATCAGATCCTCAACCCTGTTCTCCTGCTTTCTCCCTGTAACCCTTGATCCCCTTGATAATCAAGAACCTATCTATCTCAGTCTTAAATGTACTTAATGACCTGGACTCCACAGCCTTTTGTGGCAGTGAATTCCACTCTCTGGCTGAAGAAGTTTCTCCTTATCTCCGTTCTAAAAGGTCTTCCCTTTACTCTAAGGCTGTGCCTTCGGGTCCTAGACTCTCCTACCAATGGAAACATCTTCCCAACATCCACTCTGTCCAGGCATTCGGTATTCTGTAAATTTCAATTTGATCCCCCCTCATCCTTCTAAACTTCAGACAACAAATCTTCTATCTATGCTAGCACCTTGCCTCTAACACCGTGATCTTACTCAGCAACCTCCTGTGTGGCACCTTATCAAATGCCTTCTTGAAGTCCAGGTAGATAACATCCATTGGCTCTCCTTGGTCTACCTTGCTAATTACTTTCTCAAAGAATTCTATCAGATTTGTCAGGCATGACCTCCCCTTGATGAAACCATGCTGACTTTGCCTTGTTTTACTGTACATTTCCTAATATTCAGCAGTCTCATCCTTTACAATGGACTCCAAAATCTTACCCACGACCGAGGTTCAGCAAATCGGCCTGTAATTTTCTGTCTTCTGCCTTACTCCCTTTTTAAACAGGGGTGTCACATTAGTGATTTTCCAGTCTTCTTGGGCCCTCCCTGACTCTAGCGATTCCTGAAAGATCACAACTAACGCTTCCACTATCTCTTCAGTTATCTCCTTTGGAACTCTGGGGTGTAGTCCATCTGGTCCAGGTTATTTATCCACCTTCAGGCCAATCAGTTTTACGAGCACCTTTTCCTTGGCGATGGCCACCATACTCAGCTCTGCCCCCTGACTCGCTTGAATTTTTGGTATATTACTCGTGTCTTCCACCGTGAAGACTGACGCAAAGTAATTATTCAATTCCTCAGCCATTTCCTTGTTCCCCACTATTATCTCTCCACCGTCATTTTCCAGTGGTCCAATGTCCACTTTTGCCTCTCTTTTGCTCTTTATATATCGAAAGAAACTCTTACAGTCTTCATTTATATTACTGGCTAGCTCACCCTCATATTTAATCTTCTCCCTCCTTATTTCTTTTTTTGTTGCCCTCAGTTGGTCTTTGTAAGCTTCCCAATCCTCTGGTTTCCCACTGCCCTTCACCACATTATATGCTTTCTCTTTTGCTTTTATGCTATCCCTGACTTCCTTAGTCAGCCATGGTTGCCTTATCCTCCCGATACCATGCTGCTTTTTCCTAGGGATGAATTTTTGCTGCTTCTCCTCAGAATTACTCCCAGAACTCCTGCCATTGCTGTTCTACTGTCTTGCCTGCTAGGCTCCTCTTCCAGTCAATTCTGCCCAGCTCCTCCCTCATACCTCTGATTCTATCTTCTGCCTCTCAAATTGCAGAGTAAATTCTATCATATTATGATCACTGCCCCCTAAGGGTTCCTTTACCTTAAACTCCCTTATCAAGTCTGCCTCATTGCATAACACTAAATCCAGTATTGCCTGTTCCCTTGTGGGCTCCACCACGAGCTGCTCCAAAAAGCTATCTCGTAGACATTCCACAAACTCCTTTTCTTCCAATCCACTACCAACATGATTTTCCCACTCCACCTGCATATTGAAATCCCCCATGATCATTGTGACTTTGCCTTTCTTACACACCTTTTCTATCTCCTGGTGCATCCTGCGCCCTAGCTCCTGACTACTGTGTGGAGGCCTGTACACAACCCCAACTATGGTTTTTTTTACCTTTGCGGTTCCTCAATTCTACCCACACAGATTCTACACCATCTGACCCTACTTTGTTTCTTCCTATTGATTTAATTTCATTTCTCACTAATAAGGCAACCCCATCCCCTCGGCCCACCTGCCTATCTTTACAATAGGATGTATATCCTTGGATATTTAGTTCCCAATCCTGATTCACTTGCAGCCCCGTCTCCATGATGCCTACCACGTCACACATGCCAGTTTCGATCTGCGCCACAAGCTCACTTACCTTATTCCTTATACTGCGTGCATTCAGATATAACACCTTCAGCCCTGTATTAACCCTCCCTCTTCTCATTGTCATTCATTTTTCCAGTGTTTGATTGCTAGCCCTTTCCAAACACTGTCCTATTTGTGTCTGTGCTGGAGACCTTAACAACCTCTCCTGGGTTCTCCTTTCCTGTCATTTCTTTCATATTTTTCCACGTAGTTGAATCCACCACTACAGATGTTAACCTGCTGCTTTGCTTCCCACTGGGGCAACTTTCACCATTCCCTTCCCCCCCACTTTCTAGTTTGAAGTCCTGAAAGGAGGTGATATTGTCAATTATTTTACCTGTAGCTCAGATCAGAAACAAGCAAGGCGGGTTTCTTAAATTAACAAATAAACAGTGGTTTTAATGCAAAAGGAACTTGCTCAAGCAATATCCAATAACGCTTGCTGAAAAATAACACAATCACTCACTCCAAGCCTGCGAAAAATATAAAATATTGCAGAGCATTATCTGAAAAGACCCTCGGCCAAGTAACAGTTAAAGTGCTTGAGGGAAAAAAAAACGTTCACAGAATGTATAAATACTGCAGGTGAAGTCACTTTCCATAGAGGCTAGTGGATCTGTTGAGGATGTGGAGGTGCCGGTGTTGAACTGGGGTGGACAACGTCAGAAGTCTCACAACACCAGGTTATAGTCCAACAGTTCTGAGGAAGGGTCAGTGGATCTGAAAGGTTAACTCTGATTTTTTCTTCACAGATGCTGCCAGACCTGCTGAGCTTTTCCAGCAACTTCTGTTTATA
>NW_025981240.1:0-5396 GCF_021869965.1 Rhincodon typus | reverse complement strand
ATCGGCAGTTCTTACTATCTCAGTCAGATGGCAGTCACTCATTGGCTCTAATTCTTGTTCCTTGTCAGATGTACAGAGGCAGGAGATGTTTTGGCTCCTTACACACGACTTTTAAAAATGGCTGCTTGCATTTCCATTTTCTGCTCCAGGGAGGATGACTGGATTGGCAGTAGACTGGGAGCTGTTGAGGAGGCCTCCTACCTAGGGAATCTTGTACTATATGCTAAGCTTAAAAGCAAAGAGAAAAAATATGAAGTATCCCTCCTCTCACCCCATTTACCTCATTCTCATGCCCCATTTACGTTGTACATACACCCAATGCTGCGTCACAACCACTGTGCCAACCTACGCCACTTTACCCATTCTCAGGTTCCCTCACACCTGCTATGGCACCCTATGCCAGTTCAGGTTCTGTTCATGCAGATTCAGAGACAACTAAGAAGGAAAACATAGTGTTAGCATTCATTTCAAGAGGGCTAAAACACAACAGCAGAGTTGTAATGCTGAGCCGGTATAAGGTTTTGTCAGGCCGCATTTGCAATATTGTGAGTAGTTTTGGGCTCTGCATCTAAGGGAAGGATGTGCTGGCATTTCAGAGTGTCCAGACACGGTTTATGAGAATGATTCTGGGATGAGGAGCTCGTCATATGTGGAGCAGTTAAGAACTCTGGGTTGGTACTCGTGCAGTTTCGAAGGACGAGGGTCGATCTGATTGAAACTTACAGAACACTGAGATGCCTGGATACAGTGGATATGGAGAAGATGTCTCCACTAGTAGGAGAGACTAGGAGTCAAAGACACAGCCTCAGAGTGAAGGAATGACTCTATAAAACAGAGATGAGCAGGAATTTCTTCAGTCAGAGTGTGATTAATCTGTGGAACTAATTGCTACAGAAGGCTTGGAGGCCCAGTCATTCTGTGTCTTTAAGACAGAGATAAATAGAATCCTAATTAGTAAGGGGATGAAGGGGTATGAAAGAAAGCTGGAGAATGGTGTTAAGAAACATATCAGCCATGATTGAATGGTGGAGCAGGCTCAATGAGCTGAATGGCTGAATTCTGGTCATATATTTTATGGTCTTATGCCCATCTACGTATCCCCATGGCCCATCATGCCTAATCTATGTATATTTATCCACACTCCCTGGGCTCCATTTACCCCCATGTCTCTAATATACCCATGACCCTTATGCCAACTCATGCTAATTTTTAGCATCTGCCACCTATCTCTGGCACTTCAATCTCCATACCAACTGAGCTATTAAACCAACCATGCCAGGAGGCATGCTGACAGTGTCTATTCATGGTGTTACTATCCAAAGAAAATCTTATGGATTCAAATCACCTGCAAACCACACACCTTCCTGACTTGGAACTGTGTCACCATTTCTTCATTATTGTTAGGTCAAAATCCTGGGATTCACTTCCTAACAACACTGTCTACAAAGCACGCACACCACATAGATGGCAGTGCTTCAAACGGGCAATTTAAATGGGCAATCAATACTGGCCTAGATAGTGATACCCACATCCTGTGAAGGAATGAGTAAATAAAAGAGGTACCCAGTGAATCTTTTACCATGAAATTACTAATTAGCCCTGCCTCACTACACAACAGTAAATCTAAAATGGCTTTATCCCGCATTGTTTCCAAAATATATTGTTCCATGAAACTGTAATAAAAACATTGTGCAAACCTATCTGTTAGAGCATGCTTGCCAATTTGATGGTCCCAATTCAAATGAAGTTTAACACCCCATCCCCCAAAAATGATTACATAGCCTTTAGTGTCTCACAGTGCATTGGTAGTGTCCCTACCTCTGAGCCAAAAGGCTTAGGCTCAGGTCTCACCTGCTCCAGAAGTATGCCATAACAGGTTGATTAAAATATCACAAATTCTTGTCCTGTTCAACAGCGGGATGATCCCATCCCAGATTACAACGTGAAGTCAGCTACCTGCTGCAATAATTAACACTTGCAATCATCTACAGCTGATTGAAAGATCACTGCTGCAGTCAACCATCTCCTGTTTAACAAGGCTTTCAAATAGCTTGAAGTTTTACAATTTCATGTTAACAGCTTTTGCGGTGCAGTAATAGTGTGACTATCTCTGAGCCAGGTGGCCCACGTTCATGTCACGCCTGCTCAAAAGGTGTGTAATAACATCCCTGAACAGGTTGTTTAGAAAATATCGAAAATTCCATTTTAGAAGTTGATGCCCAATCTTGTGAAAATTATTCCAGTGAACTAAATTCTTGAATTCGTATTTGGCCTATCTCACACTTTTGTATGCTCCTTTTCTCTGTGACATGTCTTCTTGGACCAGAGCTGTCTGCATGATGTAGGTATACAACACCTTGTTGGTAGAATTTTGACCCGGCAGCTGAGAAAGAATGACGATACAGTTCCCAGTCAGGAAAATATATTATTTGAAGGCGAACATGCAGGTGGCAATGTAACACTTTCCCTGGTCCTTCTGGGAGATAAAAGTTGCGGATTTGAAAGATAATATAATGGAACTTTGAAATGTTATTACAGGGCATTCCATGGATGGTGCACACTGCTACTGTTGTGTGTCAGCGGTGGAGGGATTGAATGTAGAAGGTAATGGATGGGAAGCTAGTCAAGGGTGCTGCATTGTCCTCGGTGTTGTTGCACACCTTGAGTGCTCCCAGAGCTTTAATCATCCAGGCATATGAACAGTATGGCATCACACTCCTGACTTGTACCTTGATAATGGTGGACAGGCTATGGGGAGTGACTCACCTCAGAATTCCTGACCTCTGACAGCCTTTATATTTAGATATCTACTTCACTTAAGGTTCTTGTGAGTGAGTACTCCCAGGATGTGGGTAAAAAACAATTCAGTGTTGGGAAGGAAAATATCAAGGGAAGGTGACTAGATTCTGCCTTATTGGATTGCCTTCACTTGTGTCATCGTTTATTAACATCTCATCCAATGGATGGCAGTAAGGACTGTGCAGCTCCCCTTCAGTACAACCTCTGTTATACACTCAGCTCCCTGGGCCTATCCTAACAGCCTTCCACCTCATAAAAGGTAAAAGTGCTGCCTGCAACCCACACAACAATCTCCTTAAAGGAGATGCTACCGCACAGTTTCAATATTATCGTGTGGGGGAACATTCTCTCTGTGCTTTCTGTTGAAAAGACAATTGAAATCCACATGCATCCAGAAACAACATCACTGCAGATTAGCATCAGAAATAAAAATAGCTGCATTCATGCGACATTGGTAGCTTCCTTATGTTACAGAAACATTCTTTTAATGCATGTTGACACTTTTTTCTTTCCCTGCTAGGAATCCTATGATACACCTGCAGTCAAAGAACTGTCTCCAACAATATTGAAGTGGGACATGATCAGCATTAAATCTAATGGATTGTGATGAACGTTCACAGATCCTCTTCAGAAGGCTTCTCTTCCTCAGACAATCAAATGTGACACACTTCTTCCCAGCAGAAAAGAGGACACATAGGCATTAGCTCCTCTAAGATAAATATCATAGAATTTGATAAGATTCAACAAGGGGATTGTCGTGCAAAATGAGTCTACACTTGTTGTTTCCAATGTAAGTAACAAACTTCATGTTGCAGCAGAACCATTGTCCAAGCACACAAATGGTCTGTTCTAACACATTAAAAGAGAGATGAGGAGGAATTTCTTTTCTCAGAGGGGAGTGGATCTGTGGGATTATTTTCTGTGTGAGGTTAAGTCATTAAGTATATTCAAAGAGCCATAAAGGTATACAGCAAAGAAACAGACCCTTTGTCCAACTTTTTTTAATTCACTCACGGGATGTGGACATCTCTGGCTAGGTCCACATTTATTGCTCACCCCAAAGAGGGCAGTTACGGGTTAACCAATTGTTGTGGGTCTGGAGTCACATGTAGGCCAGACCAGGTAAGGATGGCAGTTTCCTTCCCTGAAGGACATTAGCAAATCAGATGAGTTCTTCCAACAATTAGCAACGGTGTCATGGTCATCATTAGATTCTTAATTCCAGATTCCTTATTGAATTCGAATTTCACCATCTGTCATGGCAGGACTTGAACCCAGGTCCCCAGAATATTAGCTGAGTCTCTGGATTAATAGTCCAGTGAGAATACCACAAGGCCGTTGTCTCCCCTCGTCCATGCCGACCAGATATCCTAAACTGATGTGGTCCTATTTGCCAACATTTGGCCCATATCCCTCTAGCATAGCCCAGGCAGAGTGGACCGTATCATCCTGGTGTGCTGTGCTCTGCACAACTGGAGCAGGCAATGAGGTGATGCGCTGGATGCTGAGGGACTATGGGAATGGGAGCTGTATTCCAAGGAGGAAGACAAGAACACTGAGAGTGAGAGAGCTGCTGTTGCCCATGTCAGGACAGTGCTGTATTGGGTATTACAAGCCAGTCATTGGCATCCAACAGATAAGAGTTAAGTGCAGCAGAGAATCATGGATTGTAAAATGACCTTTGGTGATGGTGCCAAAACTGGTTTGCATTGTCAAGGCAAGCTTCAGCTTCTATTGATTTTGTTTATGTTTCCTCTTACTTTCTGCGAACACAAGCTCATTTCTACATTTGCTTGATTGCGTGTCTGTACCTGATGTTCCCCCGCTGGACAATATGTGCTATAGATGTCCGGGCGACTCTGGGGACAGGGTAGCACTCACTTAGAAAGTGTTCAGACAGGATGTAGCCACAGACAAGGCATACTGTGGAGCCTGGTGATTAAACTGCAATTTGGAAGAGAATGAGTTTGCACAGGCGAGGGAGTGTCAGCCATTGTCGGCTATGCATCATAGGCAGCGTGGCATTTGGCCTACTGTGCCATAACGTCGCTGCTAAGGGGCAATTCCAGACTGCGAACACTTATCCAGATGCACAGTGGCCTTTTGTAGATGGCATGGGCGCCAGGAAATCAATCAGATGTCTAATGAGTGGGAATGGTACATGATAAGATGCGGTCGGAATCAGGCACAAAAGACACCATGGGGGAATCGATGATAATAAAAGAGGCACATTGCACATACATGGTGAGGGAACTTGCTAGACTTCACAGCAAAAAGGCATTAAACTTGAACTTAGCCGAAAAAAAATGCATTTTCAGCTGCTTGAATTAGAAAAAAATAGTGTTCGCTGGATGCTTGAACTCCAAAGTGGCAATGTTTCTGTCAAATCTGTAGGTTACTCTGACTCAGAGATAGTAGGAACAGCAGATGCTGGAGAATCCGAGACAACAAGGTGCAGGGCTGGATGAACACAGCAGGCCAAGCAGCATCATAGGAGCAGAGAGGCTGACGTTTCGGGCCTAGACCCTTCATCAGAAAAGGGGGAGGGGAAGGGGGTTTTGAAATAAATAGGGAGAGAGTGGGAGGCGGATAGAAGA
>NW_025981239.1:0-5396 GCF_021869965.1 Rhincodon typus | reverse complement strand
TTTCACTTTGCCATACCTTTGTAACCTCCTTAAGATCATATAGTCTTCTCTATTTCTGTAACCTGATCCATTCCCTGCACCCTCCTCATCTCTAACTTCCAACAGCTATTCCAGTTCACCCTATTTCTGTAATTTAGTACATCTCCTCCACCCCTCCCTATTTCTCTCACATCCTCCAGCACATACACCATCCCCTGTCCATGTACCCTCCTCCAGCACCGACATCCTTCCCTGACTCTGTAACCTGCTCTGGGAGGGACAATCCTCTCAATGTCAAAATCTTCCTCCAGCATCTGCAATCCTCCCGAGCTATGAAACCTCTTCCAGGCCCGACAGCCTTCCCTAACTGTGTAATGTCCTGTAGCCCAGACCCACTTCCCTATTTCTGTAATTCGTCCAGCCCCTAGATCCCCCTTTAACTCTGTAACCACCATCACCTATTACAGCCTTACCTTTCACTGTAACCAACTCCAGCAAATATGTCTCTCACTATCTCGGTAACCACCTCCAACCCCTACATTCCTCCCATCTCTATAATCTCCACCAGCTGTTCGAGCCCTCCTGATCACCGTAGCCTCCTGCAACGTGTATACCGCTCTTTATCTCTGTACCCTCCTGCAGCTCCTACACTGCTCGCTATCTGTGTAACCTCGCCCAGCCCTGCACTCCTCCCTATCTCTGTAACTTCCTCCAGCCCCTGGACTCCTCCTATCTCAACAACTCCTACTTTCCTCCCTATCTCTGTTACCTCCAGCAGCATATATATTGGTCTATGTCTCTGGAACCTCCTCCAGTCCCAACAACAGTTCTTCATACTGTAACCCCCACCAACTATTCCTGCCCTCCCTATCGCTGTAACCTCCTGCAGTATGTATATGGTCATATATCTCCCTAACCACCTTCAGCCCCTCTATTCCTCCTCATCCCTGTAAGGAGAAGTCATCCCTCCCATTCTGTGTAACCTCCACCAGCCATGCACTCCTATCTCTGAAACATCCTCTCGCCCCTGCACCCCTCTTTATCTCTGCAAGTTGCTCTCCAACCATGGTTGTTCTCCAACCATGAGAACCCTTCCTATTGCTGTAATCTCCACCAGCAACTATACCTGTTCCAATCTCTCGAACCCCCTCTAGTCCCAATTCTCTTCCTTATTGTTGTAACTTCCTCCAGCTCCCTAACCCAATCCTCCCTATCACTGTGAACTCCTTCAATGCCTACACCCTTCCTTATCTCTGTAACCTGCTCCAGCAGCGGTTACAGAGATAATACAGTGTCTGGTCAATTCATCTGGCTAGTCAATTTTCCAAAGGAAATAAAAATAGTTTTCTGCATCTTTTTCATTGAATTTTGGTCATGTTTGGACATATTTGTACATGTCCCAACCAGGTTGTTGGCAACAATGAATTTGTTCATCCTCACTTCTGTCTTGTACTTCTGACATTTGTAGTCTTTTTGCTTCTCGTTCCAACTTTATCATTTTGAATGCGAGCATTTTTTCCCTTTCTTCTCTCTCTTTTTCCATTTCTCTCTCTTTCTTTCCCCCGTCTTCTCTCCCTCTTTCTCTTTCCCACTCTTCTCTCCCTCTTTGTCTTTCCCTCTCTTCTCTCTCTCTTTGCTTTTGTTTTTGCTCTGCTTGTAAACGTAATTCAAACTGTTTCAATTCCCTTTTACTGTCTAACTCCAGCTGTCTTATTTGCAATTTATTTTTTTTCTAGCTCCCCTGCACTTTCCCATTTCTCTGGTATACCCAAATGCTTGACTAACCCCTTTACAATTTCAGCTTTCCTCTTGTCCCTATAAACCCAATTCTAAACTGTTTACTGATTCTAAAAGTGTATCCTTCCTCTGTTTATGTAAACATTTTTTGGCAAATTTGGGAAACATCTTCAAATCCCAGAATCTCTCTATCAACGTTAAGAGCCATTTCCCTCACTTTTGACTTAACCAACGACAAGTAATCGAAATTAAACAGATTTGTCTCACCTGATCTAGGATACTCATCACCAAGTCTATTTAAGTTTGTCGAAATCCATTCAGATCCGTTCATATCCCATACAAGAACAGAGCAGATCTTGAACTTGAGCCCCCAAACTTATGGAGAAGGGGAGATTAAATGAAAGAAAATCCCTGATATTCACTTTATAAGTAACAAGTAACAGTTTATTTATTTAATCATAACCGTGAACAAATTAACACAACTCCTAACAAATGAAAAAACGTCTCCTTTACTACAAACTCTTCCCTACTTGAACTAATTTGTACTGGTATGCTGTTCCAATAAACAATTCCCACTTATGTAAACCCAAGTAATAAGAAAATAAATTAAAATGTAGTCTCTGAAAGTCCAGAAGCCTTTCTTTTGCTATCCTCAAGTCATAAGCATTTTTCTTCCACTGACCCAGCTGTCAGGAATGCTGTCTCTTTGAAGTCTTCTGTGAGTACTCTTGGCTCGAAGTGCCATGGTACTTTTTATCGAGTGATGCTGCTTTCTTAGAGTGCTTAGCAATTTCCTGTGAGAGCTAGATGCTTATTTCTCAATGGTGCTTCACTCTTATTCCGATTTTCAAAAAAATAGCTCTTCTTATATACCTTAAATGCTTTTTCAATTTTCTTAAAATAGAAGTGGTCTGAGGTTGTCAAAACCATCAGTTTTAAATTCATCTGGCTTTCAATCGCTAAGTCCTTGTTTAAACCAATTGGCTGATTCTAGCTAGTTGCCAAAACATCAAAACAAGCCTAAGGCTTACAATAACACAGCCAAATAATACATGTTTCAATTTCAGAATTGGCTGTACATCTTCAGCTACACACAGACACATTTTTTTCTGTATAATTCTCCAAGCTTAGATTAGCACTTTACCCATTAAAGGAACTGCACTCTTCTCCCTTACCACTTTTTACAAACAAATTCTAGCTTCCTGCCTTCCATTTCACAACTCCTCTCAACAACTTCATGACACCTCCCCGCATAAGAACAAAACATCATTATGAAAAGATGGCTTCATTTAAAAAAAAATCTTAATACCATTATCATGAGATACATAGGTCAGTAATCGAATGTTACAACTTCCATACTAATTCTCTTTATATATATATATAATATTGAGCCGTACCCGTTCCTTCTTATCTACACATTTTCTTTTAAACTCACAATAACGCATCTGCAATAACACTTCTATGACCCACAGCATGTACAATCTGCAAATTAAAATCCTGCAATATCAAACCCCATTGAAATAGTCTTGCATTCTTGTCCTTCAGTCTTTTCAAAAAGGTGAGACAATTGGATCTGTATACAGAACCGTCTCTGATGCATTGTTTGTAACATAAACATTAAAATGTTGTTAGGCCAGTACCAAACTCAATAACTCTTTTTCAACGGTGGAATATTTTATCTGGTGGATGTTGAGTTTCTTTGAAAAATATCCACCTGGCCTTTCAATTCCGCCATCATCCTCCTGCATCAACACAGCTCCAACCACTACACCACTGGCGTTGATAGCGATGTTAAAAGGTTTTCAGAAATTTCACGTTGCTAAAACTGGTGCTGTGGTTAATACGGTTTTAAATTCTCAAATGTCTCCTGGCATTGTTCTGTCCACCGAAATTTCATGTTCTTCTTTAGCAAATCCATCAGCGGCACCACTGTGCTACTAATGTTTGGTACGAACTTCCGGAAGAAACCGGTCAGGATCAAAAATTGAAGCACCTCTTTCTTCGAGGATGATCTTGGAAATTCCTCAATGGCCTTCATTTTCGCATTCATCAGACTGATCCTTCCATGTCCGATGTTGTGTCCCAAGGCCATCACTTCGGCCTTCACGAATACAGTTTTTGCTAAATTTACAACCAGTTTTTCCTCCCACAGTCTTTCAAAGAGCTTTGCCAAATGTACCATGTGATATTTCAATGAATGGCTAAAGATCACAAAGTCATCTGTATAGACAGAACAATTAGTCAAACCTGCCACAACACTGTTCATAAGTCTTTGGAATGTGCCTGGCGCGTTCTTCATACCAAAAGGCCTTACATTTAATTGGGGTTACAAACACATAAACTTCCCTTGTTGTCTCTGACAAATGTAGTTGCCAGTAACCACAAAGTAAGTCCAACTTGGTGAGATAAGTGGCTTGACCAATTTTTTTCTCACACAGTCCTCCAGCCTTAGAATTGGGTATGAATCCAGTTTAGTTATGGCATTGACCTTCCAATAATCCTCGCAGAAGCATTGAGTACCATATAGTTTGGCATCCAACAGGATCAGTGAACTCCATTCGCTTTGACTTGGCTCAGTGAGGTCTTTTTGCAGCATCGTTTCCAATTCTTTCTGTACCTGTGTGGCTTTGAGAGGATTAAGCCTGTAGGAGTGTTGTTGTTTTTTTTTCCGAACAGCATTACCCACATCATCTTCATGCAGGATAGAATTACTCCTCCCCGTTCTTTTCCTGTATATGTTCTCATATTGCTGCAACGAGCCTTTCAATTCAATTCCCTGTTCGTAAGACAGATAGCTCACTGTCCTATCCCATTTTCTTAGGAGTTCCTTACCATTTAATTTAAGTTGAGGCACATCAAAATCAGATAATTTGTATTTTGATGTGCCTCGCTCTGAGTGGCAGTGACTAATACCTTTTCCTCAGTTTCCATTCCAAAGGCGCTGATTTTATTCCTGCCTGTGGCTTTCCTACCATTTGACATGTATAACAGGAATGACAAAATTCAACCACATCTTTATATAATTCAGGCCAATAGAATTGCTTCAGTATTTTAACCTCACTCTTCCTCGCTCCCAAATGACTTCCTATCAGTAATTCATGTGCTAGTCGCAATACTTCCTGTCTGTATGCTACCAGCGACAAAATTTGGTGCACTTCCACCCATTTCTCTTCTGCATGAACCTGTTGTAGTCTCTATTTTTGCCTTCAGATTCTAACCTTAAGATAATAACCATTTGGAATACGTTTTGAGGAAGGGTCACTGGATCCAAAACGTTAACTCTGTTTTCTCCTCCACAGATGCTGCCAGACCAGCTGAGCTTTTCCAGAAACTTTGTTTTTGTTCCTGGAATACGTTTTGATTCCTTTTCCGAGTAGCTTTTATGATATAGATATTTTATTGTCTCATCTTTTTGTTGTAACTCCAGTAATCATCAGAACTAAACATCTCTGCATGATCCTCTACCTGTTCAGATTTTTCTTTTACCATTTCATCAAACAGGGCAACTAACTAGACCTTCGCCTTCCTCTTTAGTTTTTTTTTTCCTTCTTGCTGTAACTTATGACTGTCGGATCTTGTTACCATACATTCCAGAAAAATTCCAGGGGATTTCTCTTTTACCTCCTCTGTCCGCTGGTTTTCCTTTGGCTTCTCCACTACAAGAGGTGTGACTCCTGCCT
>NW_025981238.1:0-5397 GCF_021869965.1 Rhincodon typus | reverse complement strand
AATGTCATCTACAAGATCCCCTGCAGAGACTGCGAGAAACACTACATTGGACAACACCAAGATCCTGGGACAGGCTAGGCAGAGACAAGCACGAGAATTCCTGGAAGCATGGCACTCCACGAAGCAGGCTATTAATAAACACATTGAACTCAACTCCATATACATTCCACTACGGAGGAAACCCGGAAGTGGGGCAATCCATCGCAACAGACCCCAGAGTTTAAAAGCCAGGCAGGAAAACACACCGACGCTTCATCAGAGGCTGCACTGAGGATGTTACCAAGCATGGTAACGAAACGTCTGCGGAACAACAAACCAGCTCGGCGAGCCAACCAACCTCAACTCCCACAACCTGAGCTACAAATCTACTCCAAAACCTTAAAGGAACAGAAAGCTTTGCGGATGGAGTTTACATGAGAAAGTGGGGAAAGGAGACTTAATGTTGTACTTAATACACCAGAATACACCAGTTTGAAAGGCTGCAAATGCTTTACATTTAAATAATTGACTTTATATAAAGCAAACCATTAAAATTATTAAATATATCACATTTTCCTTCTGTCTGTGTTTGTTATGTTTACAATTCTGGAGTAATACAGTGTAATGCCATGTCTGAAAGAATTCAATATAAATTATTTGCTTCCATCCAGTAATTCATTCACAAATTGAAGAGACACCAGTGGTTACACAGCTGTTCCTTCCATACAATTTTGTGATATGGAACAATTTGGTACAATATATTCTTCTAAATGCATTTGAAATTACAGTAACAATCCTCTTTCTGGAAGTAAGATTATGTCATAAAATCTGTATATTAATTAAAACAAAATAATGTATTATTTACAGAGTGTTTTTTGCTGGTGATTGTTTATATTTAAAGTTCAATAAATGGAATAATCTTCTTCTGCCTCCTTGTGGTCATTTTTATAAGTGATTGCAAAATTTATAAAGTGCATCATCTCTCCAGTGCTGTGCACAATGGACATTAAGAAATACTTAGAGAATTTGGTGCCTTGGTATTTATCACCATAGTGTCACATATTCAAAACTGATTTATTTTACTTGCACTTGGATTATTTTACCAAATTCGTGGGGAGCGCAATTGAGGCTGGAAAGTCATGTTGCTTGGTCTAGAAGGAGTTTTCCTCGGGAAAGAAATCCCTATTGTGAAATGCAGGTCGAAGATTATGAGTGAAGAGGTTCGGAAAAGGAAGGAACAGGAATAAACACTTTGATTGCTTCCTGAAACATTAAATGTCTACATAAATGTCTACATACCTATCAACTGTGGTTTTTGATTAGCCTCGGTTTTTACAGCATGGAAAGAGGCCATTTGGCCCATCATGTCATGAAATAGCCAACTCTTCTAACCCCGTTTCCAGCCCATGCCCCATGTCCTTGTAGGCTGTGCTATTTCAAATGCTCATTTTAATAGTTCTTAAAGGTATTGAGGTTTCCCTTCTCTCTGCAGTGAGTTCCAGATACCCAAAACCTCCTGAGTGACAAAAATCTTTCCTCAAATCTCCTCTAAACTTCCTGCTCCTTACCTTAAAACTGTGCTCCCTTGGACCCCATGTGCTTTTACTTGCTTTGTCAGCCTCCCATGTGGGACCTTGTCAAAGACTTTGCTGGAATCCATAAGTTAAGGGGCAGAAGGTTTAGAGGTGATATGAGGAAAAGCTGTTTTTATCCAGAGGGTGGTGGGAATCTGGAACTTACTGCCTGTACGGATGATAGAGGCAGAAACTCTCACAGCATTTAAGAAATATTTATAGACATACTTGTCTACGGCTATGGGCCAAGTGCTGGGAAATGGAATAAGAAAGGTGGTTGTTTATGACTAACATGGATGCAATGGGTTCGAAGGGCCTTTATCTGTGCTGTAGATCTCTATGACTCTCCAAATACACTTTGTCACCTCCCCCTGCCAAATTAGCTCAAACTCCTAGTTCAAACAGCACAAACAAACTCTCTCGCAAGGATTCTGGTTCAGGTGCAGGCTCTCCCAAAGGTAGAGGACCCAACTTCCCCAAAAACAGTCCCAGTAATCCAGAAATCTAAAACTCTCCCTCCTGCACCAATCCTGAGCCACACTTTCACCCGTTCTGTGCTTCTATTTCTGTATATTTTACCATATCATTAAATAATGCTAAAAAAAATTAGCAATGACACTAAGTTCAGAAATTCATTGTTGTATGTTCCAGAGAGGCCATTGTTCAGTCTCTCCAATGCTCTCCCTCTTGGTCTTTTCTGCAATAATTCTTTTGTTCATAACCATGAAAAAATGAATTAGTAATGTCAAAAGCACTCATTTGTCGGTATTTCAATCACAGGCAACCTTTTTACATGCTGCTTGTTTTGTTTCTAATTTAAAGGTAATTAAGTTCCTAATCTACGTTAATTTGTTTTCACTGAAGACTGTATTCTTCTGGATGTTCAGGGATAGCAAGAACTGCAGATGCTGGAGTCAGAGACAACGCAGTGTGGAGCTGGAGGAACACCGAGGAAAGTTGATTTCTGAAAAAGGGTCTCAACCCCAAACATCAACTTTCCTGCTCCTCTGATGCTGCCTGGCCTGCTGCGTTCCTCCAGCTCCCCACTGTATTGTCTATTCTTCCGGACATTGATAGCCACTGCAAGTCTGGTCTGCTGCTGCCCTCTGGTGGTTAATGGTGGTAGCCATTTAATTCACATTAGTCAAAACAAAAGACTAATGAATTGCTGCCAAGTGGAATCAGTTTTTTCAACCCATTAAATACTGCATATCCTAACCAAATTCCAAGACAGAACTAAACTGAGCATAGTTTGAATCTCTCCAATAAAGTTTTCAACCCTGTTACCACATTGAAACAGCTCCTTTCAAAGTCATATTCTGAATAACGCTATAAACTATATAGAATCCCTACAGTGTGGAAACAGGCCCTTTGGCCCAACAAGTCCACACCAAACCTCAGAGCATCCCACCGAGACCCATCCCCCTATAACCCACCTAATCTATGCATCCCTATGGGCAATTTAG
Source organism: Rhincodon typus (assembly GCF_021869965.1). Lineage (NCBI taxonomy): Eukaryota > Metazoa > Chordata > Chondrichthyes > Orectolobiformes > Rhincodontidae > Rhincodon > Rhincodon typus. The sequence goes on along the minus strand of NW_025981238.1, from coordinate 2,378 downwards.
CATGGCCAATTCACCTAACCTGCACATCTTTGGACTGTGGGAGGAAACCGGAGCACCCAGAGGAAACCCACGCAGACACGGGGAGAATGTGCAAACTCCACACAGACAGTCACCCGAGGGTGGAATCGAACCCGGGTCCCTGGCGCTGTGCAGCAGCAAGTGCTAACCACTGAGCCACCGTGCCGCCCCAAATATCTATTTGCCCTCTCAATCTCTCTGAATGTGTTATCTTCTGAGGAAAGACTTGACATGCTAGGCTTATATCCATTGGAGTTTAGAAATGTAAGACCTGACTTGACTGAAATGTGAAAAGTCCTGAGCAGATTTAAGAGGGTGGATTTGGAAAGAATCTTTCCTCTTGTGGGTGAATCTAAAAACTAGTGGTCACTTTTTTAAAAAAAGGACCAATTTGAGACAGCGGTAAGGAGAAAGTTACGTGCTTCCTCAGAAGACAGTGGAGGAAGAAACTTTGAAATTTTCCAAAGCAAATTTAGATAGATTATTGATAAGCAAAGGGGTGGAAGGTTTTTATAGAAATGCAGGTATATGGAGTTAATTTTTAAAACAACAATCTTATCGAATGGTATTGCAGGTTCAAAGGGACTAAGTGGCCTACTCCTGTAGATAAGCAAAAAGCAAGTCTCAAGTAGTACAACTGAGGAAGCAAGCACATCGCTTTCACCGCTACTACAATCACACAAATGAATGAAAGCAGTAAGTTGAAGAATCTACACAACCTCAGCACCGATTAACCAGCAAATTGAGGTTAAAAACTGCACACACACAATTCGATGATGTGGTGCTTACAATTCCACAGAAGACATCACTGAGACAGGAAGACCAACTCCCACCAATACAGGTCAAAGTCAGGAAGAAATTAGCTGGTTCAGTGATCCGGGACAGTTCCTTGTCTCTGTATTGTCGCACTTCTTGTCCAATATTCAACTCCAGATGAACGGAAATATTCTCCAATTATAAATATTGGGAAGTCATTGCGTTTGGGGCCCCTCCAGAAATTTTATTAATTCCACCTCCATCCCTACTGGCCACTGTCTGAGGCAAAACCAGACTCTTCACAGCCTGTGTCCTGTTTGATGTTGTACTGAACCTCCGCCTATATACATTCTCTATTCTAAAGACTGCTTACTTCTGATTAATCCACAGTCAGTCTGGTCAGGATCACTCCATATTTTCTCAAAATACCCTTAGCCTATGAATCAGCTTCTTTAATTTATGGAGACACATTCTTCTATGTCAATGTCATAGATCGTAGAATCCCTACAGTGTGGAAACAGGCCCTTCGGCCCAACAAGTCTATGCCGACCATCAGAGCATCCCACCCAGACCCATCCCCGCTTTAACCCACCTAATCTACACATCCCTGAATACTATGGGCAATTTAGCATGGCCAACCCAACAAGCCTGCACATCTTTGGACTGTGGGAGGAAACCGGAGCACCCGGAGGAAACCCACGCAGACACAGGGAGAATGTGCAAACTCCACACAGACAGTCATCCGAAGGTGGAATCGAACCCACATCCCTGGCGCTGTGAGGCTGCAGTGCTAACCACTGAGCCACCATGCCATCCTACATATGTGATCCTGATGCTTAGATAAATGTCTCTCTCTTTTCTGAACACCATTAACTGTTCAGCTTGGAAACTAAGGCGTTTCGTTGCAAAGGCTGTGGTCATATGTCATGACCTGACCTTTGCCCTGAAGCTCAATGGGCTGGGTCCCATCACAGCGGGAATTTCAAACACAGCGGGAACTCCATCTTGGCCTCAAGAGTCATGGGTTCACATAATCCTAGCCATGGCCATGGCTTCATCTGGCTCCATACAGGGCACTAGCTATTGCTTCACTGAGTACGTTCCACTTTATAGTAAGCTAATGATTTGTTAGCTTTGGTTCCTTTTACACTACATTAAGATTCTGAATACTTGGCATGGGAGAGTGCGTAGCAACCTCTTGTGGTAACCGTGACTGTGAAGTAACCCTTAAGTTTGTCACAGAAGCAAAATTAAGCACAGATAATTGCCTCTTTGCTCCTCCTATTACTTTAGAAAACAGCCAAAATTTTGCTTAGCTTAATTATATGTATTGATTCTACCGGATAACGTCTGCAGAATCAGAGTTCCTGCAGTAAACTGTTCCCTCTGTGAGAATATAGTTTTACTGAAAAATGACACAGGTGTGAATATTAACCAAGGATGACTTTTTTGAAAACTATAAGTTGCCCTGATTACTATGTATGGAAGACATAACCTAAAATTGTAAGCATGGAAAACGTAGAAAACAAAATACATAAGGTGAGACAACAAGGTGCAGAGCTGGATGAACACAGCAGGCCAAGCAGCATCATAGGAGCAGAAAG
>NW_025981237.1:0-5397 GCF_021869965.1 Rhincodon typus | reverse complement strand
CTCTGATGCTGCTTGGCCTGCTGTGTTCATCCAGCTCTACACCTTGTGTCAGAGCTTCTGTTCACTCTGAGAGCTGGCTCTGAGGAAGCTGGACCAGTGTCAAGTGCTATGCACACGTGAATAAAGGGTGACTTGGTGATGGGATGCTGGCCTTCTGTGGAGTTATTCCAAACACCAAAGAGAAAACAAAATGAAGAGTGCAAGGTAGAAACAGTCTAAACTATGGAAGATAGCAAAGATCTGAATTTGGTAAAGTACAATAGAAGGTTAATAGAAGGTTACAGGCAGCCCTGGAGAGATACTAAGAGAAAAATGGGAATATCCCCGAAAGTGGGTGCAGGAACATGGTGTGTGCTGTGGGTAGCAAGGAAACATAACACTAACTGTAAATAACCTGATTGTTGCCTGTAGCCCAGTCTTAAATACATTGCATTATAGCTGTACACCTCAGCAGTGGCTCATCGTCGTGCGAGATGAGCACTACTTGCAGCTCTTCAAGGGAAGTTGCATCCTGGCTGGAGCAGGTACTAGAATTGGCTGGCCAAGGCATTCTGAGCAGGAGAAACTGTGAGCAATGGGACTAATTTGTTGAGAACATGCTCCCAAGCACTCTAACACAATAATGGAGGTCTTGGTGCAGGGGGAGCATGAGAAGCACAGAAGCTCTATCCACAGAAGGCAGAGAAGCCCTTTGGAAAAGTTTGAAAAGTTAATGCAAATATCCAAGAATAAGCAGTGTCACACCAAGTTTGATGATCCCACACAATTGGTCAAGGTCAGTGAAATCACCTTCAAAATCCCTGTCCTTACAACTGAATTTGTATTCTCACACACTTCTTAATTCACTATCTTAACTTCACTTAACTACCAAACATGATTTATACCTCACAGTCATTGCTTGAACAAACTATCACTGTGCTTACCACTACTGCAAGCTCACATCCACGTCACACACCTGGGTATACTGCCAGTTATTTAACCACGACAGCCACATCACATTGTATCACTCTCCTTGGCCCTTGCAGGATAAGCAGAGGCCACTGCAACTAGATGTTGCAAACATCTCCAGCTGCAGGTTGAAAGAAGCTAATGTGTAAAAGTTCAGGTCATGGTCACCTCCACAGCTGTCAGAAAGATGTGGCACATTTCAGTAGCGTCCTGTTTAACGAAGTGGGAACATCTAATTGTGCTTCATTGATACCGAGGTTGGAAACTGCTTCCTAAAGTCCCTGGCTGCATATGCTCCCTTGGTGTATGTCCTTCTTCCCTGGCCTTACTCTCTTCCCCACTCTTTGAGTAGTTTATCCTCCTCTGCATTGAGTTTGCTCCTTCTTCCTGTCTTTCTCCAGGTCAGGAGAATAGAAACCACAACACCCACAAGCAGAGATAGATAGGTTCTTCATTAGTAAGGGGCTCAAGTCTTGTGAGAAGAAAGCAGGAGAATGGGGCTGAGAAACATATAAGAGCTATGAATAGTGGGGTAGACACAATGAGCCAAATGGCCTAATTCTGCTCCTATATCATATGGTCTTATAGCACCCATGATGGAGAGAAAATAACTTGAACAGAGCCTTTCAAATCACAAAAAAGACTTTGTTCATGTGACACAACACTGCCTTCAGACTTCAAGTAATTTTAAGCAACACATAAACTGCCAAGCACTTCCTGAAACTCAGCAATAACCTGTAGAAATTAATAACCAATTGACCTCAAAGTGGTTGATAATCACTTGAACTAGTGATTGTGGGTGGTCCTTCCCGCTGTTGAATGAACTGTGTAAGGTTAAGAGCAAGAATTGGTTGGAGTGTTCAGATTGAACATGGCACGGCTGGAATCCAATTAGCGTTTATGCACCTTAATAGATATCACAAACTGCTAACTCGGCACACATTATGTGTACATGCCCTGTGGCCATGCTAACGCCCTCACTAAAATAATGTCTGGTATGACCAGCATCACAAGTGTGCAAGTGCATCATGTACTCATTGTCAATGCAAGAGAGCACCTACTAATGTTGAAAATTTAGGTGATATGCAGCCTAATTTTGTGCTCACGGTTTTGTATTGATTAATATGGTTTGTAATTCCAACAGTTTTGTATTTTATTTCAGCTTTCCAAACTTTGGGTTTTATTTCTCTTCTTTTTGATCCTCACAGGTAGAAATTTTATTTTCCTAATGGGGCGTGTACAAGACCTATTCAAAAATACAATCTAACACAAGCCAAATCTTAGATATTTCTGAATATTTGCAGGGATTCAAACTGTGCAGTTTATTAACAATGGTGACTTCCATGATCTTTTTCGGACTATCCAACCTGAAGCTGGTTAAAGAACCCTAGCTTCCAATTGTGTTCTCCCAGTTCTAATTAATGAGCTGCAGTGACTGGTTAATCTTCAGCAATGGCATTGAGTTTTTCAGACCTGCCTCAAGTGTCAATGAATTTTTAAATTTGAACACGAGTGCCAGAAAATAGTTCTGAAAGCTGTGAGATTATTGTAAAAACTCAATTGATTCACTAACGTCCTTCAGGGAAGCTAACTTGCTAGTACTACTTCTTTTGGTCTAAATATGTTACAGCCAGTCCCATACATTTGAATCTTAATGTGTCTGGTTCAGATAAGGACTTGTAAATATCAACCACATCCTAAGGAAAATCTTTCTTTTAACACTGCCTCAGAGTGCTGATACAGTTCTAATCAACAGTACATGCCAACCAGAGAACAATGCAGCCCTAAAGATATTGAAGATGCCTCTGGTTAAGGAAGGACAATTTGGTAACTGATGAACTAATCTGAGGTGTAAGGAGGTAAATCAATCCAGACCAGTTTTTCTGCCTCACTACTGCACTGGCTGACATCATGTAATTTAATGCAGACAGACTGGAACCTCAGGCTTTCTTTGGTAAATAAAATCCTGTCAATGGGAAACTCAGCATCAGTAATTACTAGGCCATTATTTATGGCATTTTTTGATCGAACAGTGACATGTATCGCAGAGCAAATTTCAACCATGTCCTCCCTGAGAAAAATTGGGCTTTCTAAGCACTAAGTGATTGGGGTTGTTTTTCAGATTGTCAAAACAAAAATGTTATTGCAGCTTACAAGTTAACTCCTGAGCCAAATAAAAACAGAATGTTTGCATTCAGGCTTAAATCATATGCTGAAACATGAGAATAAAGTATTGCGGTTGGGTCTTTTCCAATTCACTAATTTTGCATGTTCATATCTCAATCTCAATTGATATTTTTCCAGAACTATCAAATGTGTTACAACAAAATGTCAGGTTTTAATTTTTGGTGGCTTACTGGAGGAGTATGCTAACTTACCAACTGCTCTAGAACAAGAAGCCAGCGATATTCTGAGTCGGAACTAACAGCAGAGATCCTGATGTAGCTGCTTGGCTTCACATCAATCTGTTATTGTTCGACCTAAAGAACAGCCAGCAGGCAATTGGAAGAGAACGTTGTTCACAATCACAGCCAGTCTAGATTACAATTCTGTTCCTCTTGCTTGCACAAAAATAATTTAAAACTTACCTTGTTCCAAGGAACCAAAAAATAGCAGCAGCAGTAGACCCACGTGGATCATCAATCCTGCTCTGACATTCAATATGATCATAGAGTCATGGAGTCTTAGAGATGTACAGCAAGGAAACAAACCTTTCGGTCTAACTCGTCCATACCGACCAGATATCCTAAATTAATCTAGTCCCTTTTGCCAGCATTTGGACAATATCCCTCTATTCCTTCCCATTCATATACCCATCCAGGTGCCTTTTAAATGTTGTAAATGTACCAGCCTCCGCCACTTCCTCTGGCAGCTCATTCCATACATGCACCACCCTCTGCATGAAAATATTGCCCCTTAGGTCCCTTTTAAATCTTTCTCCTTTCACCTTAAAACTATGCCCTTTAGGTTTGGACTCCCCCACCCCATCGAAAAGACCCTGTCTATTTACCCTATCCATGCCCCTCATGATTCTATAAACTTCCGTAAGATCACCCCTCAGCCTCTGACACTTCAGGGAAAATAGTGCCAGCCTTTTTGGCATTTCCCTATAGATCAAGACCTCCAACCCTGGCAACATCCTTGTAAATCTTTTTTGAACCCTTCCAAGTTTCACAACATCCTTCCTATAGCTGGGAGACCAGAATTGAATACAGTATTCCAATAGTGGCCTAACCAATGTCCTGTACAGCCACAACATGACCTCCCAACTCCTATACTCAATGCATTGACCAATAAAGGTAAACATACCAAACACTTTCTTCCCTATCCTGTCTACCTGTGACTCCACCTTCAAGGAACTATGAACCTGCACTCCAAGATCTCGTTGTTCGGCAACACTCTCCATTTACCTAAATTAACCTCCATCTGCCACTCCTAGGTCCATCGGTTGAACTGATCAAGGTCCTGCTGTAATCTGAGTTAACCTTCTTCGCTGTCCACTCCACCACCAATTTTGGTGTCATCTGCAAACTGACTAACCATACCTCCTGTATTCGCATTCAAATCACTGATATAAATGAAAAAAAGCACTGAGCCTTGTGGCACACTGTGGGTCACAGGCCTCATGATGATGACTAATCCTGGTGATCAGCTCCACTTTTCCCCTGCTCCTCATATCCCTTGATACCCTGAGGGGCAAAAAAAACCTGTCCATCTCAGCCTGAAATATATTCAATGATAGAAACTCCGCAAAAACTCTGGGGTAGAGAATTTCAAAGATTTACAAGCCTTTGAATGAAGAAATTCATCCTTGTCTCAGCCCTTAAGGGGCAATAGTGGCAGAATGGTAATGTCACCAGCTAAGCTAGAACTTCATGCTCTAGGTACATGGGTTCAAATCTTGGCAGTTGGTTTAAATTGGAATTCAATAAAATTCTGGAGCTTGAAAAAATCTAGTCTAATGGCAACAATGTAGCTATTGTCATTAAAATCCCACCTGGTTCTCTTGTGTCCTTTTGGGAAAAAAATCTGCTGTCCTTACTTTTAATTGGTCAATGAGTTATTACTTTACACAGCTGAAATAATAGCTTTTTACAATAGCAACAATCCCTACCCTGGAGTTAAAAAGAAATAGACAAGCTAGTGGAGGTTGAGAAAAGTACAAAAAAGGAGCACGTCTTCCCCATGTCCAATGCACTGAATTCCTCATTAGGCCTCATTTCTCATTGTGCTCAGCCCTCACCTCACTCTGTGCTTTCCTTACTGTATGTTGTTGCAAACTCTGTCCACTTCTTCTAGAGAGCTGATGACTCACATTGAACTGCAACTGCTAAGTTAGTTTTCTAGTCTAGTAATAAATACCAAATCAGCTTTCAGACCAGTAAAACTGGTTAAAAACTATAAGGTGCAAGGCTGGATGAACACAGCAGGCCAAGCAGCATCATAGGA
>NW_025981236.1:0-5398 GCF_021869965.1 Rhincodon typus | reverse complement strand
CTCCCTAACCTGTTCTTCCTCCCACCTATCCCCTCCTCCCACCTCAAGCCGCACCTCCATCTCCTACCGACCAACCTCATCCCGCCCCCTTGACCTGTCCGTCCTCCCTGGACTGACCTATCCCCTTCCTAACTCCCTACCTACACTCACCTTTACTGGCTCCATCCCCGCCTCTTCGACCTGTTTGTTTCCTCTCCACCTATCCTCTCCTCTATCCCTCTTCTATCCGCCTCCCACTCTCTCCCTATTTATTTCGGAACCCCCTTCCCCTCCCCCTTTTCTGATGAAGGGTCTGGGCCCGAAACGTCAGCCTCTCTGCTCCTATGATGCTGCTTGGCCTGCAGTGTTCATCCAGCCCTGCACCTTGTTGTCCCGGATTCTCCAGCATCTGCAGTTCCTACTAACTCTTAAGAAGTGCTGTTTTATGGTTGAGATGTTAGACTGTGACCCTGGATATATTTTTAAAGGTATCCCAATATTTATCATTCAATTAACACATGAAAGCCAGTTATTTGGTCGCTATCACATTGCTGTTTATGGAACATTACTTTGCTCAAATGCCACATGTCTTAAATTTTCATTTACAACAATGACTACACTTTAAAATTGTTAATTGGCCTTAAACAGTTTAGGAGCTCTGAATTCCTGAAAGACACTTGGATGCAAATCCTTTTTTCATGTTGCAGCTGTACAGGACTTTGGTTAGGCCACTTTTGGAATAATGTGTTCAATTCTGGTCACCCTGTTATAGGAAAGATGTTGTGAAACTTGAAAGGGTTCAGAAAAGATTTACAAGGATGTTGCTGGGGTTGGAGAGTTTGAGCGAGAGGGAGATGCTGACTCGGATGAAGCTATTTTCCCTGGAGCATTGGAAGCTGAGGAGTGACCTTATAGAGGTTTATAAAATCATGAGGGGAATGGATAGGATGACTAGCCAAGGACTTTTTCCCAGAGGAGGGGAGTCCAAAACTAGAGGGCATAGGTTTAAGTTGAGAGGGGAAAGATTTAAAAGGGACCTAAGGGTCAACTTTTTCACACAGAGGATGTTGCATGTGCGGAATGAGCTGCCAGAGGAAGTGGTGGAGGCTGGTACAATTACAACATCTAAAAGGCATCTGGATGGGTATTTGAAGAGGAACAGTTTAGAGGGATATGGGCCAAATGCTGGCAAATGGGACTAGATTAATTTAGGATATCTGGTCAGCATGGACCACTTGGACGGAAGGGTCTGTTTCCAAGCTGTACATCTCTATGACTCTATAAGTGTGTATTTGCAGAGTACATAGTGTACTAGCTGGCTTGCTGTAGTCATGTGACCTTTACCTTTGCTGTAAGCTGCTTTCACTTTAGTTTGTATCACTCATGAAACACATCACTTGAAACATGATGTCAGAACTGTAAAACTGAGATTGAATAAATTTCCAGAGTTATAAGAGAGTCAGCTACTATCAGAAAACAGCAAGAAAGAATTAACAACTGCAGCCTGAAATTTTGAAGTGCTGGGTGAGTCAGAATGACTGTGAGGTTTTCATTTCTTGCTGCTGTGGAAATTAGCGGAAATATGACACAGAATTGTATTTTTTTCTCTAATAGCTACAGAATTGAGTAAAAAGATTGAGCAAATAACAGTAGCAACCCTTTTATCAATGCTACAGCTATATCGCATTCGGGAGCATAGAATCCAGACAAGATTTGATTGCTGGTGTTTGGTTTGGGGCAGCACAGCAGCTCAGTGGTTAGCACTGCTGCCCCACAGTGCTAGGGACCCAGGTTCAATTCCACCTCAGGCGACTGTCTGTGTGGAGTTTGCACATTCTTCCCGTGTCTGCGTGGGTTTCCTTCAGGTGCTCCAGTTTCCTCCCACACTCCAAAGATGTGCAGGCTAGGTGGATTGGCCATGTTAAATTGCCCATAGTGTTCAGGGATGTGTGGGTTATAGGGAATGGGTCAGGGTGGGATGCTCCAAGGGTTGGTGTGAACTTGTTGGGCCAAAGGGCCTGTTTCCACACTGTAGGGATTCTATGATCTATTCTATTTGAAGACATACTTTGAATTCCATATTATTGTTACTAATGAAGAATATGTGTTCAGCAGCGGAGGTCAGAGTGTCTTAGGCATTACACATCCCTCAGAGAGGAGAAATGTATTCTCAAGAAGCTATTGACATGAGGTTGTCAGTCATCACCTAGGGTGTTCTAATGGGAGAACAGATGAGGCTTTGCATTATGTTATATTGCACTCCATCCCGAATGAGAATTACATATTGGAAAACGGGAGAACGTATTTGCAGAAAATCCAGCAGAAAGATCAAAGCCAGGGAGCAGGATGTAAATATTGCAGAAGACATCACTCAAAAGAAAATATAGCATGTCCAGTGTTTTGATTTGATTTGATTTATTGTTGTCGCATGTACCAAGATACAGTGAAAAGTATCGTTTTGTGTGCCAACCAGACAAATCATACCTTGCATAAGTACATCAGGGTAATAGAACAGAATACAGAATATAGTGTTACAGCTACAGCAAAGGTTCAGAGAAAGATCAACTCTAGAAATGAAAGGTCCGTTTGTAAGTCTGATAACAGCAGGGAAGAAATTGTTCTTGAATCTATTGGTATGTGTTTTCAAACTTTTGTATCTTCTGCCTGATAAGAAAGAGTATAACTGGGGTGGAAGGGGTTCTTGATTATGTTAGCTGCTTTCCCGAGGCAGCAGGAAGTATAGACAGATTCAATTGAAGGAAGGCTGGTTTTCGTGTAATTCCTTGTGGTCTTGGGCAGAGCAGTTGCAATACCACACACTGTGATGCATCCAGATAAGATGTTTTCTATGGTGCATCTATAAAAGTTGGTGAATTATTGTGGACATGCTGAATTTCCTTAGCCTTCTGAGGAAGTAGAGGCATTGGTGTGTGGGGAAAGCAGTGCTCTAACTGCAAGAAGCTGAATCACTGCATACGAGTGTTTAGCTACAAAGAAGCAAGGTAGGCCTAGAAAGGTGACTATGGGAGAGATGGCAGATGATGATTCATCACACAACAGGTTGGCATTGTAAGATCTGATGGTGATAAATGGTTTGTGACTGTTAAAATGCTAACTACGGAGGGAGAGCAATGAGGGAATGTGAAGTGATGATAGATACCAGTGCTTCCTATAACATTGTGAGTTCCACAGACCTGTGCAAAATGGCTGAAGACAGTGACCTCAACATGAAAGTAAGGTTAAGGCTATATGATGGAATGATGCACATCCCAAGACGACAAAGGATGCTGAGAGCCCACTGTAATGGGAAGAATGAAGATCTGGAGTTCTAATTAATAGATGTTAAGCAAAACCTACTCAGCTCAGCTGAAATAAGTTTCAAGCTTGGACTGGTAACCCCATTTATGCTAGAGGAGACTTGCAATGTCCCTCGTGTCACAAGGTGTTTTTCTAGGTTTGGATGGTTTGCTGGTGAAGCAGGTAAGAGTGTAAGACTAACTCAGCATCCATCAAGGAGAATTTGAGCTGTCTTAAAGTCTAGTCTAAAAAAACAAGGTGGAAAGCTGAGAAAGAAGGGAGTAATCAAAAAAGTAACAACTCCTCTAGACTTTGTTTAGCTGGAGTGCAAAATTTTGGAAGACTCAGATTATACTTAGATCCAAAGGAGCTCAGTAAAGCATTGAAGAGATTCCATTACTCCATGCCTACTATTGAAGAAATTTTTTCCACAACTTGCCAAAGCAACTTTACGATGCTCCATGTGAAGATTGGTTACTGGAATTGAAGCTGGCTGAAAGCAGCTGTTTTCTACCTACGTTCTGGATACCTTTTGGGAAACACAGATGGGTGCTCATGTGTTTGGCATTTCCACTCCTCCAAAAGAATATCATAGCAAACAGCATGAGATTGGCAGTGATCTTCCCAGAGTGGAAATGATTGTGATTGATCTTCTACTCTATCAATGGAGATATGTGATAGAATAAGCCATTACAAAGCACAATCAGAGTATCATGTGACTGCTAGGGAGAGGTCCTTAGATGAATTTAACGCTGAAGGAGAAAAAGATGTAATTGTAGATGCCTGATGTCAAGTACATGGGTTATTTAGTGAAAGCAAAAAGATTTTGCTCTGTTCCTGACAAGATGAGAACTCAGTAAAAATGCAGTGACCAACAGACATGACAGCAGTGCAATGATTTGTTGGACCTTTATGCAATACGGACCTTTATGCAATACGGACCTTTATGCAACACGGACAATCAATTGAATTTGCACCCAGGGTGTTTACGCAACAATTCTATACTCTGATTGAGAAAGAGTGCCTAAATTTTTGTCTTTATTTCCAAGCATTTTAAATAATACCTGTTTGAGAGAGAGAGAGTGACTGTGGAGTCTGACTACAAGCCATTTCCTTGTATCATTCTCAAATTGTTTCTGTCTAAAGTGTACACAAAGACTTGTTACTTCATTTATAGAGATAGCATCTGCATGTGACATAGAAACAAGGGGAACGGATGTGCATTGCCAAAATTCTGTGGAGAGCTCTGGTCCCTATAAAACAATTTGAAGATCCTAAGACAGAGTTTGAAATCTTCTAGATTCAACAGGAAGCTACCGCTCACCATCGACATTAAGTCACCAACCCAGCAGAGGTGTTGAATCTGAAAGACTTAGATCAGCAAACTCTGTAACTAGATATAACTCTGCAAGCACAGCAGGGCAGAGTGATAGGGAAATGGCCTGGAAGTATGAAGGACACATCTCTTGTTGCACTGTTTACCATTTCCATGCGATAGTGCAGGGGATCACCACTCCTTATTTGAATTCCTGAGATTGTAGTTTGAATGATATCTATTCATTGTTATAAGCTAATCATTTATTCAAACACTTCCTTTCTGCCATCTCCCAGCAATTCAGCTGGAATGCATTGATCCCTTTGACCCTAGTGTTTTGCCACTGGCTTAATGCCCACTGCAGCTTAGTGAGTTAGAGGTCATCTGTTCTTTGTTGTTTGTGTATCTGGTAAGTGCAACTGGATTGTGAGGTATATTTTGCTCTGTATTTACAGGTTAAATAAATGATCAGCTTATTCCCGGTAGCCAGTCAGAATTCAGTGCAATAATTTTACAAACAGGGCAGAATACAAATAAAATAAATTTCAAAAATGTATACATTGTGGTCTGCAACGTGTGCTTGAACAAGAACTGGGAAAAGACATTTTGTAAAATTGTAGATGGAAACAAAAGGCCCACAGTCAATTCAACTTTATGTAACTATGAATATAAACATGTGCTGGCCACATCCATCCACACAAGATGCTTATAATGACTTCTGGCACAAGTTTGAGATAACAAGGTGTAGAGCTGGATGAACACAGCAGGCCAAGCAGCATCATTGGAGCAGGAAGGCTGACGTTTCAG
>NW_025981235.1:0-5398 GCF_021869965.1 Rhincodon typus | reverse complement strand
ACTTTAAGGGCATTTAAATGGTCATTGGATAAACATATGGATGATAATGGAATAGTTTAGGTTAGATGGGCTTCAGATTGGTTTCACAGGTCGGCGCAACATCGTGGGCCGAACGGCCTGTACTGTGCTGTACTGTTCTGTTCTATGTTCTAAAAATATTAATGGAAAGACAGAGCAGGAGAAATAAGAGCTGCCTCGTCATTACAGAAGGTTATCTCACAGCTGATCTGATTTTGGCCTCCACTCGACCTTCCTGCTTGTTCCCATAACCCTCAACTTCATGATCAGTCAGAAAAAACACTGTCAATCTCAGTCTTGAAGATACTCAATAACGTCCGCCTCAAATCCACATCAGCTACAGAGTACACTTTGACATTCAATGGCGAACACGAATGGTGCTAATCATTATGCAATCATCAGCGAACATCCCCACTCCTGACCATATGATGGAGGAAAGGTCATAAGTTAGTCATGGTCACATCTTATATTTGGAGTGTTAATGGTGGGAGTAAGACAAATCGGCGAAAAAGATTGTTCAAAGTGAGAATGAATTCGGCTGGGTGAAGAAGAGAGCTAATGGATGAGACGTCTGTTTAAGGAATAAATAATTATCTGCAGGAGGGGAGGGAAGTGAGGTACAGGGATTGCAAAATCCACGGTGAAGGGGATGTGAATGGGACCAGGAAACACGAAAATTGTTGAACAGATGTGGGGCATCAGAGGATGTCGGTGAGAAGACACCAAAAAAGGGGAAAAAAATAGAATGAAGATAGGAACAGGCTAGATGGGCAGTCCTGTGGGTGGATTTTGGGAAGGAGGTAGAAGAATGCTATGTGGAACTAGGGACGATTTCCAAAGGAGATAAGGTCTGTGACAATCTTGGAAACAACAGCTTGAAGTGACATCATGATCCACAGGGGGAGATGGGAAAAAGTGTCTGAGAGTTAGCACTCAGCTCTGCCAGGTAGATGTCAGCACCCTCCTTGTTGACAGGTTTGAGAACAAGGTCAGGGCTGGACCTGAGGGAACAAGAGTGCAGTAAGTTCAGATGGAGACAGGTTAGAGTGGGCAAGGGGAGCAGAGAAATTCAGGTGTCATGTCGGCAGTTCTAGATGAAGAAATCGAAGGCAGGTAAAAGGCCAGAGGGTAGAGGTCCCAGTTTGGGGTTGTGGGCGAGCTAAGGAGGGGACGTGTGAAAGGATCCATGGAGTGGGGAGAGGATTCTTGTTCAAAGAAAATGGGCATTGAGGTGAAGGTGACAGAAGAAAAGTCAACATCATGATATGCCCAAAATTCATTGAGGGTGGGGCATGAAGGGATAAAACTTTACTGAGCACACATCATTCCACAAACAGTAGGTCAGATCTACATACAGCAAGGAATGGATTGGATGGAAGGATGGAGTTAGAGCAAAGGGGAGGGGAAGAAGAAACTATAGTAGGTGGTGTGCACAGCCCAGACCATCACAGAAGCCAACCTTCCATCCATCCATTTACACGGCTCGCTGCTGCGGAAAGGCGGCCAACATCATCAAAGACCCATCACACCCCGGTAATGATCTTCTCCAACCTCTTCCATCGGGCAGAAGATACAGAAACCCGAATACACACACAAGCAGGTTCAGGAACAGCTTCTTCCTGGCCGTTATTAGACTGTTGAATGGACTCTAGCCTCAAATAATGTAACCTGCAATGTAACCTGTATGCCTCTAAGTCTTTTTGATCTGTACATCCTTTGCTTGCTGTGATCTAAAGCTTTTCACTGTACTTCGGTACATGTGACAATCAATCAATCAATCAAGAATAATTCAGAGGGGCATGAGTACCTGAGAGTTTTTGGAGTTTCTGAAAGGAAGAGAACAAGTTTCTTGTTAAAATACCCGATGAGATGAAGAATGAAATGGAACTGGGGACTGCGGCAGCTTTGAGGCAGCGTGAGGTGGTGTTGATGGAGAGAGATTTAGGTTGACAGCATGCATGCAGCAGATCTCAGAATGCAGCAAGAACAGCAGTCCAAGGGGCATGTGAATATCATGGAGATACGTCCCTGTGATCGTGGGGATCTTGAATCACAAAGGATGGAACCCCCACGTGGGGTACATCCAAGCAGTAGACAGTCAGTGAGGAAGGAGATGTAGCTGAGAAAGCTAAACACGTTAACCAGAAGGGAAATAGAAAACAACGAAGGTGAACATCTCTAAGGTCAGCATTCTTGAAAAAGAAGCAGCAGTGAATTAGACAATAAAACAGAACACTGTGGATTCTGGGTGCAACCAATTCCTGTACAGTTGTAGGAAAACTTCACTACTCATGTTCTCCATTCCCCTTGCAATAAAACATTCCAGTTGTCTTCCTAATCACTTGCTGTACCTGCATACTAACTTTACATGATTCATATATCAGGGCACCTTTATCCTAATTGGATAACCCAAGTTTTTGAGAGACTGACAAAGCAGGTCTGTTAAAGGGCCGATGTAAACCATAAGACATAGGAACAGAAGTTGGCCATTTGGCCCGCCGAGTCTGCTCCACATTCGATGATACCGTGATTGATCTAATAATCTGCAATGAACTGTAACGATTAATAAGAAAATAGCAGACCTTTGAAACAAATACTTTTACACACTGGATGAAGAGGACTTTAAATATCAGCAGTTGTTAAAAGGGAAGCTGAATGTAAGCTAAGGGAATGATTTAATTTGGCTGGCAGCCCCTTGACTTTAGGAAGCCAAGTGGGGGTTTATTTAAAATGATAATAGGATTTGATTCAGTAGACGCAGAGACATTATTTCCTCTGATGAGAACATTCAGAATTGGAGCGAAATCAGGAAGCACTGCTGCATACACAGTCACAAAATTGGGAACTCGCTCCCCTTAAGGTTGGCAGATTAATTGGAGTTTTTAAGGTTGAGATCAACAAATTTTTGTTGAGGAAGGGTGCGGAGTATAGTCATGGTATAGATTAGCTTTTATCTAAGTGAATGACAGAACAAACTTAAGGAGATGAATGGCCTCCTGCATGGGATGTTGGAGCAGAAGTAGGCCACTCAACCCTATAGCCTGCTCCACCATTCAATAAGGTCAGGGCTGCTTTAGTTGCAGTCTCTACACTTTACTCTCTATCTTCAAAACCCTCAATTCCCCTATCTATCAAAAATATAATCAAACTCAGCTTTGAATAAATTCAATCAGCCAGCTTCCATCATCTTCTGAACAAGAGAATTCCACAGTTGGATGATCCTCTGAGAGAAAAGGTACCTCCCCACCTCTGTCTTAACAGGTTAACCTCACATTCTTAAACTGTGTCCCTCTTTCTAGACTCCCCAGCAAGAGGAAACGTCTCCTCAGTATCCACCCTACCAAGTCCCCTCAAGGTCAGATACGTTTCAAAAAATCATACAACATTACAGCACAGGAACAGGCCTTTCGGCCCACCATGTCTATGCCAGCTATGATACCATTCTGAACTAATTCCAGCTGCTTGCTCATGGCCCACATCCCTCCATTCCCCTGCCTGTTCATGTGTCTATCCAAATGTCTTTTAATCTATACTAACATATCCGCTTTTACACCTCCCCTGGCAGCACATTCCAGGCGCTGACCACCCTCTGTGTAAAAAAACTTGCCCCACACTTCTTCTTTAAAGTTTTCCACTTTCACCTTAAACCTATGCCTCCAAATATTTGACAATTCCACCCAGGGATAAGATCATAGATAGTAGGAACTGCAGATGCTGGAGAATCTGAGATAACAAGGTGTAGAGCTGGATGAACACAGCAGGCCAAGCAGCATCAGAGGAGCAGGAAGGCTGACGTTTCGGGCCTAGACCCTTCTTCAGAAACCATTTCTGAAGAAGGGTCTAGGCCTGAAACGTCAGCTGATATTCACTAGTCCAAACATTGTTAGTGTGAACAGGACTGAAAAATGTCTGTAAGAACATATGAAATAGGAGCAGGAGTAGACCATCTGGACCCTCGAGCCTGCTCCACCATTCAACAAGATCATGGCTGATCTTTCCGAGGACTCAGCTCCACTTACCCACCCTCTCACCATAACCCTTAATTGCTTTACTGTTCAAAAATCTATCTACCTTTGCATTAAAACATTCAACGAGGTAGCCTCAACTGCTTCACTGGGAAGGGAATTCCACAGATTCACAACCCTCTGAGTGAAGACGTTTCTCCTCAACTCAGTCCTAAATCTGCTCCCCCTTATTTTGAGGCTACGCCCCCTCGTTCTAGTTTCACCTGCCAGTGGAAACAACATCCCTGCTTCTATCCTTTCTATTCCCTTCATTATTTTATATGTTTCTATAAGCACACCCACAATCCCCCCCCCCCCCCCAATTCTTCTAAATTCCAATGAGTATAGTCTGAATCAACTCAATCTCTCCTCATAAGCCAACGCTTTCAACTCTGGAATCTACCTAGTGAACCTTCTCTGCACCCCCTCCAGTACCAGTACATTCTTTCTCAAGTAAGGAGACCAAGACTGTAAACAGTACTTCAGATGTGGTCTCACCAGCACCCAATACAGCTGCAGCATAACCTCCCTGTTTTTAAACTCCACATCCCTGTAGCAATGAACGACAATATTCTATTTGCCTGCTTAATTACCTGCTGCATCTGCAAATCGACTTTTTGTGATTCATGCACAAGGATGCCCAGGTCCCGCACAGCAGCATGCTGCAATTTTTCACCATTAAAATAGTCCATTTTGCTGTTATTCCTACCAAAATGGATTACGTCACATTTGCAAACATTGCATTCCATACACCAGAACCATGTCCACTCACTTAGCCTGTCTATATGCCTCTGCAGATTCTCAGTGTCATCTGCACACTTTGCTCGACACACCACACTTGGTCCCCAACTCTAAATCGTCTATGTAAATAGTCAACAATTGCGGTCCCAACACTCTCCCTCAAGGAGGAACTGTGTAAATATTGCAATAGTAAAAGGAAAATGTATGAAGGCGGATGGGAGCTGACAATCAAGTGAATATCTGCAAAACTGCAGGGGTCCAGGGGAGAAGCTATCACATGGGGGCAATGGGCTGAATGGCTTCTTTCTGCGCTGGACGTGTCTCAGATGGGAGGGAGGCAGTAGCAGCCCTGTTGGGTTGGGCTGGGACAGTACATTTCCCTTTTGAGGAGGAGATTGAGCTGCTCATTTCCTGTGAATTTGATTGAGGCCCTGTCTCGAGCTAAGGCTGCAGCGGTAACCGGGGAGAGGGCATCGAGGCCGGCTTCCAGCAGCAGGAGAGGCGTCCACAGCGGGACAGGGTAAGGGCTGTAACCGAGCCCGGGACATTGCAACCGGGGAGAGAGCTGTAACCGAGCCCCGGGGGCATTGCAACCGGGGAGAGGGCTGTAACCGAGCCCCGGGGCATTGCAACCG
>NW_025981234.1:4550-5398 GCF_021869965.1 Rhincodon typus | reverse complement strand
CTAGTTCCACCCACCAGTGGAAACAACCTCCCTGCTTCTATCTTATCAATTCCCTTCGTAATTTTAGATGTTTCTATAAGACACCACCCTGCCTCATTCTTCTAAATTCCAATGAGTATAGTTCCAGTCTACTCAATCTCTCCTTATAAGCCAATCCTCTCAGCTCCGGAACCAACCTGGTGAACCTCCTCTGCACCCCCTCCCAGTGCCAGTAACATCTTTTCTCAAGTAAGGAGACCATAACTGTACACAGTCCTCCAGGTGTGGTCTCACCAGCACCTTGTACAGCTGCAGCATAACCCCCCTGTTTTCAAACTGTATCCCTCTGGCAATGGAGGACAATATTCCATTTGCTGCCTTAATTACCTGCTGCATCTGCAAACCAACTTTTTGTGATTCATGCACAAGGACACCCAGGTCCCTCTGCACAGCAGCACCCTGCCATTTCTCACTGTTTAAATAATCGTCCTTTTTGCTGTTATTCCGACCAAAATGGACAACCTTGCATTTACCAACATTGTACTCCATCTGTCAGACACTTTCAGTTTAAAAGTGTAGAGCGAGCTTTATAATATTCCTGACTCCCGAGTGGTCGCCTCAGACTTTGTTCCGGTCTCTCGGCGTAAGAGGCAGCGAGAGAGAAACCAGTTTACTCACCGAGTGGCTTTTTGCTGTTCGATATTGGACCCGGAATCTTATCTCCAGCTTCGCCATCGCACACACTGTTTTGTTCTTGGTCACATTGTAGCTTCCACTGTTGGAGTAGGGAGCAGGGCTCGGGTGCACACTGGTGGGCAACACAGTGTGGGTGGTGTGATTGGCCGGGGTGTGGGTGGTGTGATTGGCCG
>NW_025981234.1:2458-4540 GCF_021869965.1 Rhincodon typus | reverse complement strand
TGGGTGGTGTGATTGGCCGGGGTGTGGGTGGTGTGATTGGCCGGGGTTGGAGGAATGGTGGTGGTCACTGGGCCAATTGCAGTTGGTGGCACAAGAGTAGCTGGTCTCCTTGGACTGACGACAGTTGGTGGGAGGAGAGTAGCTGGTCTTGGTCTTGGAGGACAGTGTGACCCATCGCATTTCGTGTCCCCATTTGCTGTGAACGGAGAATCCAACAGTTAGTACAGTAAGCTCCAATGCCCTGCCCAAGGCATGACCATGTGGACAATGAGAAATCTCTTTGCTGCTCTCGCAAGCTGCTCGTGTAAGGAATGATGTCTCTGAGGACTTGGCTACAAACTGGGCTTGGGCATCTGCAGGCAAGGCCTGTCCCTCGTCTCCATGGAAGAACCTGATCCTGCTGACCAGGCTAGGACCAGAGGAGGTGACCACAACAACAGGCTGGAGAGGCCAGGATGACTCTAAAAGGATCTCGTGACTCAGTAACTGGTTACCAACAAATTTATTTGGTTCCCCTACAATTCTTCTCTACCTTTCAAAATTTTATATATAACCCCGTGCTGCCCCTTGTCCTGGGAGTGTTGGATGGAGACATTTCAGACTATAAGCTATAGGAATAGGAGTAGGCCATTCAGCCCCTCGAGCCTGTTCCACCATTCGACAGATCATGGCTGATTCGACACTCCTCATGTTCACTTTCCTTCCCTTACCCCGTAACCCTCACTGATCGAGAATCTATCTCAGCCTTAAATATACACAAGGACTCTGCTCCCACAGCTCTCTGTGGCAAGGAGTTCCAAAGACTCTTAACCCTCAGAGAAGAAATTCCTCCTTATCCCCTTTATTCTGAGACTGTGCCCTTTGGAACTAGACTGTCCCATGAGGGGAAACATCCTCCTCACAATTGGCCCTGCCAAGCCCCTTAAGGATCCTGTTTGTTTCAATGAGGTCACCTCTCATTCTCCTAAACTCCAGTGAGTAGAGTCCCAACCTGTTTTAACTGTTGCTGATGAAACAATCCCTTCAAACCCATGATCATCCTAATGATTGGTCTCTAAACTAAATAAGGGGACTAAAGTACTCCAGAAGTTGTCTCCATATCTAATCATGTGCTTTCCCTGTCCTGGAAGCGTTTGATGGGGACAGTGTAGAGGGAGCTGTACTCTGTATCTAACCCTGTGCTGTCCCTGTCCTGGAAGCGTTTGATGGGGACAGTGTAGAGGGAGCTTTACTCTGTATCTAACCCTGTGCTGTCCCTGTCCTGGAAGCGTTTGATGGGGGACAGCGTAGAGAGAGCTTTACGCTGTATCTAACACTGGATTAGCACAAAAGCGATCTTACAATATGATTCGACTCTGTAATGCAAACGTTTGAGTCATATCATCTGGGAAGGTCGTCCTTTCAGCTTCTAGAGGAAGTGGCGTTGGGGTTTGGAGTGGCATTTAGAGGAAGTAATTCTGCAGAGGTGTTGGGGGCAGGGGGGAGGTTCAGGCTCCTCATGGTGTCCATCACCTGATTATGACTGCAACAGAGTTCTGATGATGGGGCCAGTTCGGGGAGTTTACAGACTAATCCCATTTGGCAGTGGTTTGGGTGGGAAGTGGGAACGTCCAGATGATGCAGCCTGCATTGATATGGGTTTTTGCCCCTTTAAAACAGTTTAAAATGCCTCCGGTATCTTCCTGTAACTGTAATCAAACAGCACGCTACATGGGGAGGTATCAGGGTCAGAGCTCAGAAAATGATGCCAGTTTTGAGGAATGTCTTTAAGGAGGAAAGACACAGAGGGACAGGAGGGGCCTTAGGGAGATGGGGTTCCAGAGCTCAGGGCCCAGGCAGCTGGGGGCACGGCCCCCAATGGGAGAGCAATGGGAATCAGGGGATGATCAAGGGGCTGGTATTGGAGGAGGTGACAGAGATAGGGAGGGGGTGTAGGGGCTGGAGGAGTTTACAGGGCTAGGGAGGGGGTGTAGCGGCTGGAGGAGGTGACAGAGATAGGGAGGGGTGTAGGGGCTGGAGGAGGTGACAGAGATAGGGAGGGGTGTAGGGACCGGAGGAGGTGACAGAGATAGGGAGGGGGGG
>NW_025981234.1:1278-2358 GCF_021869965.1 Rhincodon typus | reverse complement strand
AGGGAGGGGGTGTAGGGGCTGGAGGAGGTGACAGAGATAGGGAGGGGTTGTAGGGGCTGGAGGAGGTGACAGAGATAGGGAGGGGGTGTGGGGCTGGAGGAGGTGACAGAGATAGGGAGGGGTGTAGGGGCTGGAAATGGAGGAGGTGATAGATATAGGGAGGGGGTGTAGGAGCCAGAGACGGAGGTGACAGGGATAGAGAGGGGTGTAGGGGTTGGAGTAAGAGGTGACCAGGATAGGGAGGGGCGTATAGGGGCTGGAGGAGGAGGTGCCAAGGATGGGGAGGGGGGCCAGGGTTAGGGAGGGGAGTGCGGGGGGCCGAGGGAGGAGGTGACGGGGATAGGGAGGAGGGCGTGCTATGATTTGTAAACACAATAAGAATTTGAACATCGAAGGGGCTGGTTCAGCCTGAGGCTGTGTGAATTAGTGAGCGGGAGGATGCTGGGTGAACAGGACACAGGGGGAAGAGATTTTGATGAGTTGATGTTTGCAGATGGTACAATGAGGGTCGATCGCTGTTAACCGTCTAATCCCCTGGCGTGAGCGAGAGAGAGAGGACAGAAGCGGGGTTAGTGCTGGGCAGAGATCTGACATTTACAGATTTAGAGTTGGTGACTTGTAGTGGTTATTGCAAAAGAGAAAATTGTGACCAAACTATCACATGTTGCTTAATGACACCAGGGTGTCACAGATTGTTATGTTGCAACTTCTTGGCAATCAGTGTTAACATCAGCGCCAGCAAATCATTCTAACCACACTTGGCCATCCTGCTTCCTGTTTGTCCTTCAGCCCTCATCCAGGCTAAACTCCAATGTTCAGGGAGACGTGGGAGTAGCAAGAGAGAAGAGAGACAGTGAGCGAGAGAGTACACAGACAGCAAGAGTGTGGGAGACAGTGTAACGGAGAAAGACAGAGCGTGGGAGACAATGTAACAGAGACGGGGAGAGAGATAGAGTGGGAGACAGTGTAACGGAGAGGGAGAGTGTGGGAGACAGTGTGAGAGAGAGAGAGTGTGGGAGACAGTGTAACGGAGAGGGAGAGGGAGAGTGTGGGAGACAGTGTAATGGAGAGGGAGAGAGA
>NW_025981234.1:991-1178 GCF_021869965.1 Rhincodon typus | reverse complement strand
TGGTGTGATTGGCCGGGGTGTGGGTGGTGTGATTGGCCGGGGTGTGGGTCGTGTGATTGGCCGGGGTGTGGGTCGTGTGATTGGCCGGAGTGTGGGTCGTGTGATTGGCCGAAGTGTGGGTGGTGTGATTGGCCGGAGTGTGGGTGGTGTGATTGGCCGGGGTGTGGGTGGTGTGATTGGCCGGGGT
>NW_025981234.1:0-116 GCF_021869965.1 Rhincodon typus | reverse complement strand
TGGTGTGATTGGCCGGGGTGTGGGTGGTGTGATTGGCCGGGGTGGGGGTGGTGTGATTGGCCGGGGTGGGGGTGGTGTGATTGGCCGGGGTGTGGGTGGTGTGATTGGCCGGGGTG
>NW_025981233.1:0-5398 GCF_021869965.1 Rhincodon typus | reverse complement strand
AGCACTCCCTCAGAAATAACTCTCTGATTAAGCACTTCTTCTGTGCTAAATCTCTGAAAATCAAGCATTGTCTGATTACTGACCCTTTACCGTGCTGCACTGCCTCAGTACTCACTCACCAAAAGGGCAGCACTCCATTAATAGTGACCCTCTGACAGCGTGGCACTCCCATAATATTGGTCCACTGACAGTGCGGCAATTCCTTAATTCTGACCTGCTCGCTGTGCAGCACTGCCCTAATATCAAACCTGCAGCTCTATCAGAGGGTCTGTCCTGAGCAAGTGCTCCACTGTCAGCAAGTCAATTCTGAGGCAGTGCCTCTATATCAGTTGGTCAATACAGAGGTAGTGACTAAGGGGGTCAGAATTAAGGGAGTGCCTCACATTTAGAGGGTCATTACTGAGGGACAGCCTCATGAGCAGCGGGTCAGTACTGAGGGACTGCCTTATAGCCAGTGGGTCAGTTCTGAGGCAGTGCCTCAATGTAATAGATTTAGAAATGGGGTAGGGGGCACATGATTAGAAGGTCAGTAGTAAGCTATTGCAGCTCTATCAGAGGGTCCGTACTCAGCGAGTGCCTCATTGACAGAGGGTCCATACTGAGGTATTGAAGCACTGTTACAGGGTTAACACTGAGGGCGTGCTTCCTTGTCAGAGAATCAGAACTGAGAGAGTGCCTTATTGTCAAAGTCTCATTTCTGAGGGAGTGCCTCATTGTCAGAGTGACATAATCATAGAGAACTCCCTCAATTCTAAACCTTAATATTGACCCTCTGAGAATGTGGCACTGCCTCAGCACCGACCTTCTGACAATGAGGCACTGCCTCAGGACTGACCCACTGATAATGAGGTGATTCCTCAGTACTGAACCATTGACAATGTGACACTCCATGAGTATTGACTTTCTGATAATGGGGTTCTCCTCACGTACTGACCCTCTGACGGTTCTGCTCTGCCTCAGTAGTGAGACTCTAAATTTCTGCCACTCCCTCAATTCTGAACTCCTTACAATGAGGCATTACCGCAATACTGACCGGGAAGGTGCCACTGCCTCAACATTAACTATCTGACAATAAAGCACTCACTCTGGACTGACCATTCAACTGCCACTGCCTCAACATTAACTATCTGACAATAAAGCACTCACTCTGGACTGACCATTCAACAATGACATACTGCCTCAGAAGTGACCCACTTACAACAAGGCAAACACTCAGTACTGACCCACTGATAATGATGCTCTCCCTCAGGACTGAACCTCTGAGAGTGCTGCACTACCACAGGACTGACTCAATTCTGAACACCTTACAATGAGACACCGGCTCAGTATTGACCCTTTGATCATGAGGCACTGATTCAGTTCTGACCCTATTACATTGACAGCGCAGCTCTTCTTCATTGTTGACCCTCTGGCAGTGCAGAATTCCCGCATGACTGACCCTCCCACAGTGCAGCATAACTTTAGTACTGAACCTCTGATAGTGCAGCTCCCCTCATTACTATGTCTAACAGTGCAGCATTCTCTTCGTATTGACTCTCTGACAGTATTTAGGGGAGTGCTGCACTGTTGCAGAGTCAGTACTGAGGAAGAGCTGCATTGTCTGAAGGCAAATATTAATGGAGTGCTCGGGTCCATTTTAAAGGGCTGACAGTCCTTGTGCTGTCAGAGTGTCAGTTCTGAGGCAGTTTCTCTTTGTCAGAGTGTCTGTAGCTGTTCTGCAAAGCCGTCACCCAGTCTACACTTCATTTCCCTAATGAGATGCTGTCAGTGGGTCGATTGTGAGGCAGTGCTTCAATATAATGGGATCAGAATTCAGAGTGTCACATTTAGAGGATCAAGACTGAGGACTGCAGCACTATCAGAGGGTAGGTACTGAAGGAGGGCCTTATCGTCAGCGGGTCACTACAGAGGCAGTGACTCTTTGTCAGGGGGTCAGTCTGTTCTGAGGATTGTTACAGGGTCAACACTGAGGGAGTGCCTCATTGTCAGAGAGTCTGTTCTGAGGCAGTGCCTCAATGTAATGGGGATGGATTGAACGAGGGCCATATGATTAGTGGGTTATCGCTGAGGTATTGAAGCACTGTCAGACGATCAGAACCGTGGAGTGCATTATAGTCAGAGGGTCAATACCGATTCAATGGTCAAAATTGGGGGAGTGCCACACGATTAGAGAGTCAGTACTGAGGTATTGTAGCAGTGTCACAGGGTCGGGACTTTGGGAGTGCATTATTGTCAGAGTTGCATGCTGAACCAGTGCCTCATTTAAGGGGGTCGGAATTGAGGAAGTTCATCATGTTTATAGGGTCATTACTGAGGAAGGGCCCCGTAATCAGCAGATCAGCATCGAGGGAGTGCCTTATTATCACGAGGTCAGTTCTGAGGCAGTGTCTCATTGTTAGAGGGTGAGCAGTAAGGGAGTGACTCGTTCTTCGAGGATCAATTCCGAGGCAGTCCCTCAATGTGATGGAGTCAGAATAGAGGGAGTGTCAAATGTCCGGGGCTCAATATTGAGGTATTGAAGAACTGTAAGAGTGTCAGTACTGAGGTAAAGCAGCACTGTCAGAAGGTCAGAATGATGGGAATGCATTGTTGTCAACGGGTCAGTTCTGAGGCATTGCCTAATTGCAAAGGGATTAGAATTGAGGGAGTTTAGATAGTCAATACTGAGGAAATTAAGCACTGTCAGAGGGTCAGGAATAAGGGAGGGACTCATTATGAAAGGGTCTGTACTGAAGGATTACCTTATTGTCAGCCGGTCAGTTCTGAGGCAGTACCTCTTTGTCAGAGGATCTGTTCTGAGGGATTGCCTCATTGTCAGAGGATCTGGTGTGAGGCACTGCCTGGATGTAATAGGGTCAGAATTGAGGGAACGCAGCACGCTTATAGGGTCTGTACTGAAGTAGTGCAGCACTGCCAGAAGGGCCGTTCTGAGGCAGTCCCTTTTTGTCAGAGGGTCAATACTGAAGCAGTCCCTCAATCTGAGCGGGTCAGAATTGAAGGTATGCCACATGATTAGAGGATCAGTACTGAAGTCGTGCAGTACTGTCAGAGGATCAGTACTGAGGGAGTGCCTCATTGTCAGAGGGTCAGTACTGAGATAATTAAGCACTGTCAGTGGGACTCTGGGCTTCAGTACTGGAAGATGAGAGTAAAAAATCATGAAAGTGATGCTAACCCTTTATAAAGTAGAGCTGTCAGCTCCAGTTGAGTACATAGCGAAACCTGAACACCCTATTTTAGGAAGGACACGAAGAGCCTGGAAACGGAGGCAAGGAAATTGAGCAGAATGACAGCAGCACCACATCCAGGAGGTGGAAGCTGACTTGGAAATTTGTGTCCCTGCCTTTAAACTCAATTGCATTAAAAGATAAAATGTGAGAGTGTTCTGGATAGTTAGATGGGCTTCAGATTGGTTTCACAGGTCGGCGCAACATCGAGGGTCGAAGGGCCTGTGCTGCCCTGCAATGTTCTACGTAATGTTCTATGTTCTATGCTGTTGAAAGGGGGAGACAGGAATGTGGGCTAAAAGGTCAATACAAAGTTACAGGGTGAGGGAGATTAAAGATCAAATTCACCAATGAACAAAAAGCAAAGGCAAAGGTAACGAAAACAGAAGCTGTTGGAAAAGTTCAGCAGGTCTGGTAGCATATGTGGAGGCAAAAAAAACAAGAGTTAAAGTTCCAGGACCGGTGACCCTTCCACAGAACACTAAGGCAGTGGTAATGGTTGTTGAGAAGAGACAAAACATTGGTTTACATTCAATAGTGAGTTCAACAGCTTTTGACCCATTAACACAGTCCACTGATTGGATATACTTTCCCCTCTGTCTTCATGCTGTATTTCATTTTCAATCAGATCTTCATTCTATCATTAACACCTGCTCTGGAGCAATGCTTTGTCTCTCCTCTACAACTTTTACCACCCTCTTTCCCCTTTTATTCGTTGGCACACTTTGATTTGCAAACCCCCTCACTCTCTAATTTACGCTAATAACCCCTTCTGTTCCATGTATTTCTCTATCCCCTTTCGACAGGATCATATCCATCAAATTTCCACTTCACTTCAGTTGCAAAACGTTTCACTGGACTCAAAACAGTAACTTCCTCTTTCCACAGAGGGGGGCGGGGTGGTCGGTGCATAGGGAGGGGCCGCATTATCGAGGTGGGGCGGTGCGGGGAACGGTGTGGGTGCTGACGGTGACGGTTCAGAATTTGAAAACAAGAGATCTCGCTCTTGCGGGCGCACGCACCTATCTTCACCTCCGCTGGCGCTCTTTCCTCGGTGTGGGCGTGGTCGTGGTCATGGTCTGGCTTTAGAACACAAGAACTGGGAGCAGGAGTAGGCCATCCGGCCCTTCGACCCTGCTCCGCCATTCAATAAGATCATGGCTGATCTTTTTGTTGACTCAGATCCACTGACCCGCGTTCTCACCGTATCCCTTGATTCCTTCATTGTTCAAAAAAAAAATCGACCTTACGTTTAAAAACGTTTACTGAAGTAGGATCAACTACTTCACTGGGCAAGGAATTTCATAGATTAACAAAAGAATTTCCTTCTCAATTCAGTCTTTCCCCTGCCTCCGCTGATTGGAGCAACAGCACGTCATGGGCATCGCCCCGGTCCTCACGGGCGAGACTCTGACGTTCGTAGGCGGGGCTCATGCACAGACCTTGTCATCTGATTGGTTAAACTGTCGCGCCCGCCCCCTTTTGCTCACGTGTAGTTTGGACACGGAGACGTGGTCACATGGTTCCTCGTTACTAATTAGTTGCCGAACATCTGGTCTTTCTTCGTCCATAGTTCTGTACTTTTAACCTGGTGCACACCTGAGGTTGGAAGCCTGTTTCTGGGTATACCATCTTTGTTGAGCCTTGCACGAAGTCTTCCATGAGGCATGTTCCTCAGTCTTGGCTCTGTATGTTACCCTGTCTGTTGGGGCCATGATATGGTGGCTCTCAGGCAGGTTGAGTTGAGATGATGATTGGGTAAGTACGTAGCAGATGAACTATCTCTTGGATAAATTTGAAGTTATCTAAGTTAGGAGCAAAAACTGAAAAGCCATTTATTATCTGAAGAGTGATAGATTGGGAACGGGAATGGTGCACTGAGAGCTTAGTGTCCTTATACCTGACGCTGAAAGCAAGTATGACTTTGACCTTGATCCTGACCCTGACCATATTGCAGGTGGTGAGCAAGGCAGATGGTTCGTTGGCTGCCTTATTGAGGGAATTCATGGATTGGTTATAGAGACAGTGAGTGAAAGATTTACCAGAGTGATGTCTGGGATGGTGGTATTGAGAGATGAATAACTGGATCAGTTAGGTCTGTATTCGTGGGAGTTTAAAAGAAGAACGGGCATCTGATGGAAGCCTATAAATTTAAAGAGGACTTGACAAGG
>NW_025981232.1:4874-5398 GCF_021869965.1 Rhincodon typus | reverse complement strand
TGGGGATGGGGCAGGGTGATGGTGATGGGGCATGGGGATGGGGTAACGGGGACGGGGACAGGGTGACGGGGAGGGGGATGGGGACGGGGCAGTGGGACAGGGAGGGTGATGGTGATGGGGCAGGGGGATGGGGTAACGGGGATGGGGACAGGGTGACGGGGAGGGGGATGGGGACGGGGCAGGGGGGCGGGGGGGGGGGGGCGGGCTTAGGGTTGAGTAAAAACAGGGATGCCAGAGCTGTGTGAACGAGCTGTGCTCCTGTCTGTGTTCCCCAGGGGATGGTGGGCACCAGTGCCAATATTGTCACCACCAGTTTCCAGACGAGGTGGCTTTGAAGAGCCACAAACAGGTTCACCAGGGTGAGAAACCCTATCAGTGCAGTCAGTGCAAAAAGAAATTCAGTCTCAAGCACCAACTGGAGACTCACTACAGGATTCACACAGGTAAACCACAGGGGTGGGCGGATGCTCTGTTGGGGGGTCAGTGCTGAGGGAACGCCTCACTGTCGGAGGGTCAGTGCTGAG
>NW_025981232.1:908-4353 GCF_021869965.1 Rhincodon typus | reverse complement strand
GTGTGTGTGTGTGTGAGTATGTGTGTGAGTGTGTGTGTGAGTGTGTGTGTGAGAGAGAGTGTGTGTGTGTGAGTGTGTGTGTGTGTGAGAGAGAGAGATGGGGAGACGGTGCTAATGCATCTTTTTCCCTTTGGACAGGGGAGAAACCCTTTGAGTGTAAACTGTGTCACCAGCGATCCCGTGACTATTCCGCCATGATCAAGCACCTTCGGACTCATAACGGTGCCTTACCGTATCGGTGCACAATCTGCCAGGAATTCTGCCCCAGCCTGTCTGCTATGCAGAAGCATATCAAGACCCACCTTCCTGAAGAAGTGCCCCCGAACTGGACCTTGGAGGAGAGCTACCTCTACCTGTGCTACCTGTGACTACCTGACTGTCGCACTCGCCCCTGGAGACATAGGCTCTGTGATCGGAATCCCATCCCCACACCGCTCCCTCTGTGCCGGGTGGTGTTGGCGTTGGGTTGTGGAGGGGGGGGGGGTTGCTCTAGGGTTTGTGGTGGGGAGCTGATGGACAGGTTCTCTGCCATCGGAAATTGAGGGACGGGGAGGTGCGGCAGTCCCTCTGAGTAGTGGAAGCAGGAGGGCCCAGGGGGAATTGGAATTGGAAACTTGATCCTGTGGGATTCCTGCAGCATCAGTGAAGGAGTTGGTCGGAGCAGAGAGGCACGCAGACTCCTCTCACCCTCATCTGGACCCAACACAAGAATGGCAATTTTCCAAGAAAACCACAATTTCTACTGCCAGAGGAGTTCGGCGTTGATTGGTCAAGGCATTGGCCCGGGGCAGAGTGCAGAAGCAGGCCATTCGGCCCATCGAGTTCACACTGACCCTCTGAAGAGCATCTCACTCAGACCCTATCCTTGGAATGCTACATCTCCCATGGCTGATCCACCCAGCCTGCACCTCCTTGGACACTGGGACAATTTGGCATGGCCGATCCACTCTAACCTGCATATCTTTGGACTGTGGGAGAACGCAGATCCCCGTGCCTGAGGGCATATAGCTGTGAGCAGGTTTTAAAGGAACTGCATACCTGGCTGAGAATCTCGTGTCTATTGTTAACGTAAGCACTTGGGGTTGTTTGGGGAACGCCGTCCAACGTCCGAGTCACGTTGAACGTGAGTTATTTGACCGATCGCGAGTCAGTTTGCCAACCAACTGCACCCTCCCACCACGTGTTGTTGCAAACTGTTGTCCCCTCGGAGATTTGGCATTCTTGCGATGGTGTCCAGGTCAACACAAACCCTTTTGACTGGGCGGCTCAGCCACACTCGATTTCCACACGGCTCGCGTCTCTCTGAGGAGGGTCTTCCGTTAGATCTCTCACAGAATGAACTGCAGCAACCCTACACCACCCCCCGCCCCCACCCTTTCCCCATGCAGCCCCCCTTCCCCGTCTCCATTGAGATTGGGAACCCCGTTTGGGAGAGAATGGAAATCCAGGCCAATACGTGGGACTGGTGAAACTCTCCCACTCCCGTCCCCTCCTGTGGCCGTGGGAAGCCCAGACCTCATCAGCTCTCCACTGGCCATCAACAGAACTCAGAACATGACTCATTTCAATTCTCTGGAAGCGATAGTCGACGTTATACACATTCCACAAACAAAAGGGACACGGTCAAGCCTTTGCTGAGCTTCCCAGGAGATGGAGGGAGACCGTCACTCCCCTTTTCTTCCTCCATGGTGATTTGTTAGGCCCCTGTTGCCGTCAGCTCGGCCTCCCCTGCCCCCACTTCTCTCCGTGGTGTAAATTGGTGTTCCCTTCAGAAAACAGGTTTCTTGCTGTTGTCCTGATGAGAGCAAGGCGGTGAGCTTTGATGTCATCTCTCCCTCTCTGGCGGTAGCCTTTCAAATCCTCAACACTGCCTTCGATGCCCGTGCAAACCTTCACAAGTTTCAAAATCTCCCCTCCCCCCACCGCATCCCAAAACCAGTCCACTCGTCCCTGCCTCCCTAACCTGTTCTTCCTCCCACCTATCCCCTCCTCCCACCTCAAGCCGCACCTCCATCTCCTACCGACCAACCTCATCCCGCCCCCTTGACCTGTCCATCCTCCCTGGACTGACCTATCCCCTTCCTAACTCCCTACCTACACTCACCTTTCCTGGCCCCATCCCCGCCTCTTCGACCTGTTTGTTTCCTCTCCACCTATCCTCTCCTCTATCCCTCTTCTATCCGCCTCCCACTCTCTCCCTATTTATTTCAAAACCCCCTTCCCCTCCCCCTTTTCTGATGAAGGGTCTAGGCCCGAAACGTCAGCCTCTCTGCTCCTGTGATGCTGCTTGGCCTGCTGTGTTCATCCAGCCCTGCACCTTGTTGTCGCAGAGGGAACCTATTCAGCCCCTCTCTCCTGCTCCATTATTCAACTGCACATTCTCATCTCCCCACCACCAAATCACCTCGGACCTCCCTCTCCAACCAAGAATTGACCTACCTCCTCCGTGAAAATATTTGTCGCTGTATAACCTGTCCTGGATACACATTGGAGGCCATTCAATCGATTCCTGATCTAGCACTTGGAATCAGTTATTGATCCCTTCCCCTGGCACGTGGCTCTATCAATCAGCAAACTCCTGGTCTTTACCACGCTTCTCGTTTTGGTGGGAGGGCAACAGTGATAACAATAAAAATCTCTGACCATCTTCCTGCTTGTCGGTGCCCTGTCTGACCACAGCAATCTCCATCATTACAGGTCTACATCCCGTCATTCCTTCAATCCCATTTTCCCTCGATCTCTCCCACATTCTGCAAATGTCCCACCTTCAGTGGAGTCCAGCCAGAGATCTCAGTGAGTGAAGTTAGAGATACCACTCACACACACACACTCACAGAGACACGCACTCTCACACAAACTCACAGAGACACGCACTCACACACACACTCACAGAGACACGCACTCTCACACAAACTCACAGAGACACGCACTCACACACACACTCACAGAGACACGCACTCTCACACAAACACACTCACAGAGACATGCACTCACACACACGCGCTCACACACACACTCACAGAGACACGCTCACACACACACACTCAGAGACATGCACTCACACACACACACACTCACAGAGACATGCACTCACACACGCGCGCTCACACACACACTCACAGAGACACGCTCACACACACACACTCAGAGACACGCACTCACACACACACACACACTCACAGAGACACGCACTCACACACAAACTCAGAGACACGCACTCACACACACACTCACAGAGACACGCACTCTCACACAAACACACTCACAGAGACATGCAACCGCACACACACTCAGAGACACGCACTCACACACACACACTCACAGAGACACGCACTCACACACAAACTCACAGAGACACGCACTCACACACACACTCACAGAGACACGCACTCTCACACAAACACACTCACAGAGACATGCACTCACACACACACGCTCACACACA
>NW_025981232.1:0-898 GCF_021869965.1 Rhincodon typus | reverse complement strand
ACACGCTCACACACACACTCACAGAGACACGCTCACACACACACACTCACAGAGATACGCTCACACACGCACATGTTCACTCACACACACACACTCACATACACACACGCACACGTTCATTCACACACGCTCATGCACACACACTCACAGAGACACGCTCACACACACACTCACAGAGATATGCTCACACACACATGCTCACAGAGATACGCTCACACACATATACTCTCTCTCACACTCACACACGCTCACACACACACTCACAGAGATATGCACACACTCACTCATACACGCTCACACACTCACTCATACACACGCTCAAACACACTCACACAAACACACACACACACACGCACTCATACACACGCTCACACACACACGCTCACACACAAACTCACACTCACACACACACAAACTCACACTCACACACACACAGTCTCACTCATACACATGCTCACACACAAACTCACGCACACACGCACACACTCACTCATACACATGCTCACACACGCTCAGACTCACACTCACACATGCTCTCACACACAAGCGTTCACGCTCACACACATGCACAGTCTCACACACACACACTTACTCTCACACATACACACGTTTCCCCCAACACATGCACAGACCCTGTACGCTCCCTGTTTGTAACCCCGTCCCTGTGAGATAGACAGTTAGACCTAACAAGAAGAAAATATTGCACAAGTCTACAGATATACTTTGCCCCCATCATATTGCTGGAGAAACTCATCAGGTCTGGCAGCATCCGTGGGGACAGAAATAGGAGTTAACAGTTTGGATCCAGGGTAGCTCTTCTTCAGAACTCTATTCTCGTCTCAAGAAGATCCATTTCAGACTCAAAACGACAACTCTCTGTCTCTGTGCACTCATGGCC
>NW_025981231.1:0-5399 GCF_021869965.1 Rhincodon typus | reverse complement strand
ATGTGAACTTCTTTGCTTCAGGCATTGGTCGGGTGATGAAACAATGATTTTATAATTCAAAGCGGGGGGGGGGGGGGGGGAGCGGGGCTGTTCTATTTAAATGGTTTTGACATCGTGTCTGATCATTTCGGACTTTAATCAACTGCGCACAGTAATCATTATCTAGCTTGATGCGTGCTGAACTTTAAGTGAGAACAAAAGGAGGATGCCTCGAACTTGTTTAGTTTGGAGATTTTGTATCGCATTAAATGATTTCGGTTGGCCATCCAAATGTTGCCCGACACAGGGCAGTCTGACCCTCAGTGAGGTTTCTTTAACAAACTTTCCCCGGGGCTTCCAGCTGCACCATGACGTCATATGGCTTGAGCGGCGGTGGCCTTCAACTATTGTGACGCAATGATGATGCTGACTCCTTGAACATGAATATGAAATAGTCGTGGGCCACGTGGTACTGAATCATTCAATGAAATGTAATTACATCTCCAGGTATTTGTATTTCTACATTACAATCTCAGGCACTTCCGTGTCTGGCCTCAAATTAAGCTACTCTAGGTATTCTAATAATCTTCATGGTGGGTTTTCTTCGTGAAATTGGAGAAATATTTATTCTTGGCGGCTGAATTTACTGAAGAATATCCAAAGGAGGGTCTAGAGTCTCGTCAGTTGTTTCTTCTCTCTCAGGTCATTTCTCTCTCGTTGCATTTGAAGAAGTGTCCAGAATAAGTCCTGGATTCGCCCTGTGACATATCTCCCCGGTGTCCTGCAAATTCGGAGCATGATGTACGAGGGAAAAAGGTAGAGGAGGAGGAAAGAAAAGTTAGGACAATGAAGTAGAGAAGAGCGGAATGGAGGAAACAGAGGGACAGATAGACAGGCAGAGAGAGGAAGAAGATGACTGAAGAGAGACAGAAGCGTTGTGGTGATTTAACAGAAAATGAGCACTACCCTTTGACGTCCTTTGCCAATTGTAGTTTAAAATCATTATGTTGCGATCACTTCCCTTAATCCTGTACAGCAGCAGTGCACGTGTAAAGTTTGCGCATGTTTCCAGATCAGACAGTTGCGTGTTTAAATCACGTGCTGCGCACGCTGTTCATATGCAAATAAGTTCCCTTAAACCCTATATTACGACGGAGGCTGTTGGTGATAGTGCATGTTGACCAAAATCGTCTTTCCTGTTGCTTTAGATTGTTCTCAAAAATTCCATCTCAGTTTTACATGGGAACGATGGTTCTTGTATGTGTTCTGAATTGTTTGGGTAAATTCTTAGCTCCCCAGTGCAAGAAGTAAAACATAAACTGTTCATCATGGGGTTAAAACACAACCGCCTCCCTCTGGGCAGGCGATTCGTTCAGTTGGTGATAGCGCGGTGTTAATACCACTATCCTGATATTTTACCACTTAATCTGTAAACACCCAAATTCATGATTCAATCTATCAGGAGATTCCAGCTCCTCTTCTGTTATAACAGAGAGACAGTGACTTCATAAAGTAATGCTTCCAAAAAAACAGCAATTCCTTTCCTCTCATTGGACACAGTTACAGTGATCTTTATGCAACAGCAGGTGCAGAAACCATAATGTCAGAGCCCCTCTCCACGTTCACGGTGAGCCTGAATTTTACAGACTGTGTCGAGTGCAGGGAGACAGAATCAGACGGTGTTCTTGAAATTCTTTGCTGCTTTGGATCCCAGGAGCAAGGTGAAATATACTTCACACGGAGAAAGTTCCAGCTGGCTCAAAACTGGATACGCACTTCTGGCAATGGCTCGTTGATCTCGGGGCATGATTTTCGCTTTGAGCGCTGCAGAAGTGCGAGAGGTCCCAGGTTCAATTCCCAGACAAGCCCTGATCGCCGATCAGCTTCTGGAAAAAAAGGCTGTGTGCCGTAAGGTCGGAATTCTCGAAGGCGAGATAAGGCAGAGGTGCCATTGCGGCCAACAGGACAAAGCAAAACACAAAAGATGCCTCATGATGTTTGATGTCGAATGAAACCTCCACAAAGAGCCGGTGAAGTTGAAACGCATCAGTTGCAGGGTGTTCAATGCACAGGGCGCCCCGTAATAATTCCGCACGCTGTTTCAGGCAGCAGCGTCTTTCACGTGATGTGGGGGGCTGTGACTAACAAGAGAACCATGACAGTAATAAATCAGATCAAGTCAAAGATCAGCCCATCGAAGACAGCATCACAACACAGACACCATTATTAGGACGGATATCACCGTTCCTGAAAAAAAAAAAGGACAGATAAACAAAAGTGACAGGGAGTCGCCGTGGACTCGATAAATTGAACGGCTTCTTTCTGCACGGGAATGAAGCTATGAGTGAGAGTTTCACTCCGATTATCTTGATCTGAGACTGTTACTGTCAGATATTAACTGTTGCCCAGCCGCAGCAAACAAACTGATCCCGCGTTGCAAAAGTCTTTCTGCAGGATTGCTGTATGAAGACGAATCCTGGACACCAAACAGGTTGCACAAATAGAACTCATGTTGATTTGCCTGATGGAAGAGTCTCCAGTGTCCATTTCTCTCTTTCCCAGCAACTGCGCATCTTTCTTTGTCTCTGTCTTGGAAAACAGACATTTGGAGGAAGTTCGCAACTAAAGTTGCTAATTTCCAGCTCATACGAATAAAGCAAGTGTTTGCGAGACCAGAACAGTGCATGCATGCTTCCCTCCCCCAGCACTGCTTGCAAGTGGAAGAAAATGGTTTCATAATCCACCAGTGGAGAGTGCTTGGTCCCAGGGCAAAGGACTAACAATACTGTCTCGGCAGCAGAGACACAGAATGAGCAGATGTTCTTGAAACTGAATTCTGCTTCACATCTGGTTCCGCGCTAGAAATGCAAAGGTTTTACTGGGTCGTTGGTCGAGAAGTATGATTCTTGCTTGGGGATTTGTATTCAATTAGCATGTGAGTGGTCCCGGATTCAAATGCCAGGCAAGCTCTTAGTTTTGCCAGGTCGCTTGATCAGCTTTTCGAAAAAAGAGCTGCACCTCATGAAGTCGGACTTCTTGAAATAGGATTGAGCTTCGGCAGCAGAGGTGTCATTGTAGCAAGCATGGCGCGTGTTGAAAATGAAACCAAGGGGTTCAAGATGTTGACCAACGCAAACTGACGTTGAATAAATCCTCCATCTGGATCATCACAAAGATTTGGGTGGGAAACCTCAGGAAGCAGAGACGCTGTTTGATTGTAGACAACGTTGAAAACGTTGTGAAAGGTGCTGCATATGTGGAATGTCAGCGATGAATATAGACTGGAAGGTTGAAAGCTGGTCTGATTGAAGTTTTCCAAGTCATGAAGGATCTACACAGAATCAATAAGGAGAAAATGTTCCCTTGCATGGGAGGATCGAGAGTGATTAGGCAGACGTTCATTTGAAAAAGCAAAAGTGACATCAAGTAAAATGTTTTCACACAGGGAGTGGTTAGAGTCTGTAATCACTGTAATCACTGATTGCGACAAAGAGTGAGGTTCAATCGTGTTATTGAAAAACGAATTCGATGGTTACGTTAAAAGTAGCAACGTGCAGAGTTTCAGGAAGTTGTCAAGAGAATGACCCATTTCCTCATTGTGGAGAAACGGCAGAGCTAAGGTGGACTGCATGGCCTCCATCTGCACTGTGATAAATTTATGATTCTGAGTGAAATCAGTGTTTGACCAGCAGAATGTGGGAAGTTAGACAAAGGTGATATTGACACAGCGGGACACATTACGCGACAAAATATTACACAACATGTACATGTCACAGGGAGGATGGCACTGTCTTATTCGGCGTGGGGAAATACTGCAGGGTATTCTGTGGATCAGACACAATGCACTTTCCCATTTGGGTCATACCACAGTGAGAGAGTCAGAGAAGGCCAATCGGTTCATCATACCTGTGACAGTTTAGTTGGGGACAAAAGCTATGTGAAACATACGATAGATTTGTGCGGGTTTGAAGTGTTTACTGGAAGCGGGAAGCTCAGGTGATACAGGGTAACAGGTGACGGCAGGAGCAGTAAATACATTCTTCATAACGTTGGAAAACTCTGATGTATTGAGTTCTGGTTGATGGGCAGCATGCTTTCACTAGACCACGCTGTTACAGAAGGTAGTATGTCACCGCCTGACAGCGTCTTGCTGTATCGAGGCAAATATTTAGCTGTTCATCAGAGTTACACAGCCGGAAATTAATTTTTTTCCAATGTGAGGGAAGTCTTTATGTAATAGGGATTATATACAAAAGCCTTTCAAATAAATAAGTACGCTCCATCTCAGTGTGTTGCATGCTTCCTTAGCACTTTATCTGTCATTGTGCGTGTCGTGAAGTACTTTGCACCTTCTGTGTCATTTACCTGACCCTTACCTTCTGGGTGTTGTGACGCAATGGGATTGTGAAACCAGAGTCAGGCTGAAAATACGCGTGCTCATCTTCAAAACCGATGGAAAACTGACAAGACACACTGGAGGGCTTTTTTTGTGTATTCTGGATTATTTCCTTAAATCGCTTCTATTGCGTCTGCACTGCACAATTTCTTAACTTAATCTTCCACTTCATTTCAGCCATCTCTCACTTCAAACTGTACCATTGTCTTTATTCAGGTATAAAGCTCTCGTCTTACATTCAAACTGCCCTCCCTCAAAGTAAACGTGAAACCTCGTCACACTGTGGTCACTGCAACGTAGAGGTTCCTACACTCTGATGTCATCGATCAGTCTTGTTTCATTGCCCTCTTTGCTTGTAGAAAGTACTGTTGCAATAAAGTAATAATTTATCACGATGAAGGAGCAGCACTCGAAAGCTTGTCATTTTAAATAAACCCACTGGACTGTAACCCGGTGCCTTGAGACTTCTGATTGTGTCCACACCAGTCCAACACCAGCACTTCCACATCGTAACCCCGAACGGGATTGTTTGAAAAAGTTGGAAAAGTAAGATAAACTGTCAAATTACGTGATGTTAAAACACAGAGCGGGAAGGTAATGAAAGAACAGCTATTGATAGTGTTCAGACAAATTTGAATGCCATTGTACACGATTCAGGAAATGTTACCATCCACAGACAAATGACAAGTAAGGAATGTAACAGTTGGGGCAACCTTCATTGAGAACAACAACAACCTTCTGAGATTGTCTATCAATTCGCTTTTTTTTCTGGTTTCAGATTTCCAGCATCAGGATTTCTTTGTTGCATGTTAGCTTGATTATCGTGTGGGATAAAATAGATTACCTTCCAGCTTCTCAAAGTTAGTCAGCAGTGCAAAGAGCGAAGGAAGTTCCCTGACTGGGAATCGAACGCGGGCCGCGCTGGTGAAAGCACCGAATCCTAACCACTAGGCCACCAGGGAAAGCGATACAGCTGGTGCTATTTTTTCTCAATGACACTGCTTTAGCCTTTTCATTCTATTGC
>NW_025981230.1:0-5399 GCF_021869965.1 Rhincodon typus | reverse complement strand
GGGGGATTCTTTTTTGGTTCTTATTGCATGGACGGGGTGTGAGGGATGAGTTGCGGGAGATGTGGGAGACACGGTTGAGGGCGTTCTCGACCACTGAGGGGGGGAAATTACGGTCCTTGAAAAACGAGGACAACTGAGATCTACGGGAGTGGAATGCCTCATCCTGGGAGCAGATGCGGCGGAGGCGAAGGAATTGGGAATAGGGGATACATTTTTGCAGGAAGGTGGGTGGGAGGAGGAGTATTCTCGGTAGCTGTGGGAGTCGGTGGGCTTGAAATGAATATCGGTTTCTAGGTGGTTGCCCAATATGGAGACAGAGAGGTCCAGGAAGGGGAGAGAGGTGTTAGAAATGGTCCAGGTAAACTTAAGGTTGGGGTGGAAGGTGTTAGTGAAGTGTATGAACTGTTCGAGCTCCTCGTGGGAGCACGAGGCGGCGCCGATACAGTCATCAATGTAACGGAGGAAGAGGTGGGGTTTAGGGCCGGTGTAGTTATGGAAGAGGGATTGTTCCACATAACCTACAAAGAGGCAGCGTAGCTTGGGCCCATGCGGGTACCCATGGCTACCCCGTTTGTCTCATAACTCTGCTTGGACATATCCCTGGAGATATCATCACATGACCTCTTGGCTTCCACTGAGTGCCCAGTGCAAACAGGCTCTTTTCCCTGTCTGCTCTTTGTTATAAACTGAGCTATTCACACATGGGTGAGGTCCCGGAGGACTGGAGAATTGCTAATGTTGTCCCCTTGTTTAAGAAGGGTAGTAAGGATAATCCAGGTAATTATAGACCGGTGAGCCTGACGTCAGTGGTGGGGAAGCTGCTGGAGAAGATACTGAGGGATAGGATCTATTTACATTTGGAAGAAAATGGGCTTATTAGTGATAGGCAGCATTGTTTTGTGCAGGGAAGGTCATGTCTTACCAACTTGATAGAACTCCTTGAAGAAGTGACAAAGTTGATAGATGAGGGAAGGACGGTAGATGTCATATACATGGACTTCAGTAAGGCATTTGATAAGGTTCCCCATGGTAGGCTGATGGAGAAAGTGAAGTCGCATGGGGTCCAGGGTGTACTAGCTAGATGGATAGAGAACTGGCTGGGCAACAGGAGACAGAGGGTTGTAATGGAAGGGAGTTTCTCAAAATGGAGAACTGTGACCAGTGGTGTTCCACAGGGATCCGTGTTGGGACCACTGTTGTTTGTGATATACATAAATAATCTGGAGGAACGTATAGATGGTCTGATTAGCAAGTTTGCAGATGACACTAAGATTGGTGGAGTAGCAGATAGTGAAGGGGACTGTCGGAGAATGCAGCAGAATATAGACAGATTGGAGAGTTGGGTGGAGAAATGGCAGATGGAGTTTAATCCAGGCAAATGCGAGGTGATGCATTTTGGAAGATCCAATTCAACAGCGAACTATGTGGTAAATGGAAAAGCCCTGGGGAAAATTAATGCACAGAGAGGTCTGGGTGTTCAGGTCCATTGCATCCTGAAGGTCGCTACGCAGGTCGATAGAGTGGCCAAGAAGGCATACGGCATGCTTTCATTCATCGGACAGGGTATTGAGTACAAGAGTTGGCAAGTCATGTTACAGTTGTATAGGACTTTGGTTTGACCACATTTGGAATACTGAGTCCAGTTCTGATCGCCACATTACCAAAAGGATGTGGATGCTTTGGAGAGGGTGCAGAGGAGGTTCACCAGGATGTTGCCTGGTGTGGAGGGCACTAGCTATGAAAGGGGGTTGAGTAGATTAGGATTATTTACATTAGAAAGACGGAGGTTGAGGGGGGACCTGATTGACGTCTACAAAATCATGAGCGGTATAGACAGGGTGGATAGCAAGAAACTTTTTCCCAGAGTGGGGGACTCAATTACTAGGGGTCACGATTTCAAGGTAAGAGGGGAAAAGTTTAAGGGAGATATGCGTGGAAAGTTCTTTACGCAGAGGGTGGTGGGTGCCTGGAACGCGTTGCCAGCGGAGTTGGTAGAGGTGGGCACGATGGCGTCATTTAAGATGTATCTAGACAGATACATGAATGGGCAGGGAGCAGAGGGATACAGATCCTTGGAAAATAGGCAACAGGTTTAGATAGAGGATCTGGATCGGCACAGGCTTGGAGGGCTGAAGGGCCTGTTCCTGTGCTGTAATTTTCTTTGTTCTTTGTACGACGATTGAAATAAATGTATAATTTGGTGCCCAGGTTTTAGTTGCGACCTTGGTTCCCAGAGTCTTCAATTCCTGGAGAGGCCGGATGAATTCTGCAGGGTTGGCAACCCCCTAACGCTGGCACAGATATGATAGGCCAAATGGCCTCTTTCCGCACCATAGTCTTTCTATTGTCATGGGGGTGGCGGTGGTGAGGGAGGACACTGAGCACGGAATTTGGAGCAGCCAAACTGACCTTCCCTGGAAAAAATGGGGTTTCTAGGGGAAGGAGACCTTATGGGGAGAAGGATCTAACAAAAGGATTTCCTTGACCAGATGTAAGACACAGGCTCGATTCAATTTAAATACTGTGTCTTCCTTGTTAAACCTTAATTTCTCTTCATGTTTGTAATGTCCTGATGCCAGTGGAATATTAAAGAAAAATCCCTGCTTCATGATCCTTGGGCTGTCTCTGTGTTTAAATCTCATGTTACATTTTGCTTCTGCAATTTAATGCTAGCTTGAGAAGGAGCAGTACCTGGACCCTCAGCCTCTAACTGTGACCCCCCCACCCCCATCCTGCTCCAAACACATGCACCCCTCAAGCCCTCCCAAGGCAATTGAATAGAATCCTCCCCCACTTCTGAGTGAGAGTGTTGTGGGTTCGACTCTAGCTCTGGAGACCTGAGCCCAGAATTCAGAATGAAACTCCAGGGCAGTGTCAAGGGAGTGCTGCACTGTGGTAGGTGCTGTTCTTGGTGTGACATATTAAACTGACTTTCACTTCTCAAGTTGGTGTAAATGATGTCCTCACCCCACTCACTGACGCCCAGAAGAGTCATTTTGAAATTATGGCCAACTAACACCAGCAAAGAAATGATCTGGTCGTGACCACATTGCCATTTGTCGGGTCTTGCTGTGTGAAAATTGGCTGCGAAGTTTCTTATGTACAATGATGACTACATTCCCACAAGTATTTCGTTAGCAGAAGTGAATTACAAGATAATTCATGTGACAGTGTTCATAGTGATTCAGATTGTCCTTGGGGGGAATATCGGACAGAGTGAGAGAGAGATGGAGAGGCGAGAGGGATGACAGAGGAAGAAAGGTTATTCATTAAGTCGGAATTAACTTATTTGAATGCATATTTTGTAAATAATAACGATCTTATTTTACAGAGCCTGGGGCTTTTGGTTGAGCTAAGTCTGCATCCCATGGAATCCTATGTTCCCTCGTGTCATTGGCAAGATTTTGGGACAACTCGTAGCATCATAGAGATGTACAGCATGGAAACAGACACTTTGGTCCAACTCGTCCATGCCGATCAGACAAATTAATCCAGTCCCATTTGCCAGCATTTGGCCCAGATCCCTCTAAACACTTCCTGTTCATATAACCATCCAGATGCCTTTTAAATGTTGTAATTGTACCAGCCTCCACCACTTCCTCTGGCAGCTCATTCCATTGCATGAAAAAGCTGCCCCTAGGGCCCTTTTAAATCTTTTCCCTCACACCTTAAACCTATGCCCTCTATAGTTTTGGACTCCCTGACCCTGGGGAAAAGACCTTGGCTATTCACCCGATCCATACCCCTAATGATTTTATAAACTTCTATAAGG
This sequence comes from Rhincodon typus, assembly GCF_021869965.1. NCBI lineage: Eukaryota > Metazoa > Chordata > Chondrichthyes > Orectolobiformes > Rhincodontidae > Rhincodon > Rhincodon typus. The sequence continues at coordinate 1,627 of NW_025981230.1, read as the reverse complement.
TCACCCCTTAGTCTCTGACACTGCAGAGAAAATAGACCAGTCTATTCAGCCTCTCCCTATAACACAAACCCTCCAACCCTGGCAACATCCTTGTAAATCCTTTCTGAACCCTTTCTAGTTTCACGACTTCCTTGCCAAAGCAGGGAGATCAGAATTGAATGCAGTATTCCAAAAGGGGCCTAACCAATGTCCTGTACGGCTGCAACATGACCTCCTAACTCCTATACTTAATGCACCGAACAGTAAAGGCAAGCATACTAAATGCCTTTGTCACTATCCTCTCTACCTGTTACTCCACTTTCAAGGAACTATGAACCTGCACCCCAAGGTCTCTTTGTTCAGCAACACTCCCCAGGACCTTACCATTAAGTGTATAAGTCCTGCTCTGATTTGCCTTTCCAAAATGTAGCACCTCACATTTACCGAAAATAAACTCCATCTACCTCTCCTCGGCCCATTGGCCCATCTGATCAAAGTCCCGCTGTACTCTGAGAATAACCTTCTTCGCTGTCTACTACACTACCAACTTTGAAGCTTGGAAGATACAAAATTTGGAGAAATAGAATCATTTCTTTTGGTGTAGCTATAATATTTTGTCTCTGTTTTGTATCTCAGGTTCACATAGGCAGTCCCTGGGTTGTGAATGAATTCTGTTCTTAAGTCTGTTTGCAAGTTGGGTTTGTTTGCCAATTGGAACACAACGCAGGACAATGTAAGGTAATGGTTCATAGGGACAGAAAATGTTATTATGTTGGATCTTTAAAACTACACCCCTGTCTGGGATTGTGTTTGTAGGTTGGATGTTTGTAAATCAAGGACGTTGTGTACTTCCATCTCGTTCATACACCTTGTGGTGGAGGCATTCGAATGTTATTCCAGCCACCTTTGATGTGCAGAAATGCCTTGTTCCGAAGGCCTGGAATGTGTTTTAATGTGCTTCATGTTCTGTGGCCTTATCCTTTCGCGTGAGTCCTTGTCAATGACAGCTGAACCCGAGTTAGTGGTCTAGTCTTAGTTAATGACTGTGTGCTTAGAGTCACTTCAGCCAGGAATCAAATCAGAGCTGATTGATTTCCAGACTGTAATTAACTCTGTGTGCTAGAATGATAGACTCCTGCACACCCAATTGAAGCACACAGATCAAAGCCATGCCATCAACAAGTGTCGGAAAACTCAAGGTCCTCAATACATTTGTGACTTACGACAGGAAGTCCTTTTTTTTAAAATAATATTGCAGACAAAAAGAATCAGCATTTAAATAATGCCTTTCACAACTCAGGACTTCTCAAAGTGCTTCAAAGCCAAGGATGTACACTTAGCTGTGTAGTGGATCAGTTAAAAACTGAAAGAACTGCGGATGCTGTAAATCAGGAACAAAAACAAAGTTGCTGGAAAAGCTCAGCAGGTCTGGCAGCATCTGTGGAGGAGAAAACAGAGTTAACGTTTCGGGTCCGGTGACCCTTCCTCAGAACCGGTTAGGATCAGTTAGCTCAGTTGGATAGAAGTTGGTTTGCAACATAGAGTGATGCCGTCAGTATGGGGTCAATCCCCCCAGGGGCTGAGGTTACCCTGAAAGATGAGAGACAACAAGGTGCAGGGCTGGATGAACACAGCAGGCCAAGCAGCA
>NW_025981229.1:0-5400 GCF_021869965.1 Rhincodon typus | reverse complement strand
AGGTGGTTGCCCGATATGGAGACAGAGAGGTCCAGGAAGGGGAGAGAGGTGTTAGAGATGGTCCAGGTAAACTTAAGGTTGGGGTGGAAGGTGTTAGTGAAGTGTATGAACTGTTCGAGCTCCTGGTGGGAGCACGAGGCGGCGCCGATACAGTCATCAATGTAACGGAGGAAGAGGTGGGGTTTAGGGCCGGTGTAGGTACGGAAGAGGGATTGTTCCACGTAACCTACAAAGAGGCAGGCGTAGCTTGGGCCCATGCGGGTACCCATGGCTACCCCCTTTGTCTGTAGGAAGTGGGAGGAATTGAAAGAGAAGTTGTTGAGTGTGAGGACGAGTTCGGCTAAGCGGATGAGGGTGTCAGTGGAGGGGGACTGGTCGGGCCTGCGGGACAGGAAGAAGCGGAGGGCCTTAAGGCCATCTGCATGGGGAATGCAGGTGTAGAGGGACTGGACGTCCATGGTAAAGATGAGGTGTTGGGGACCGGGGAATTGGAAGTTCTGGAGGAGGTGGAGGGCGTGGGTGGTGTCACGGACATAGGTAGGGAGTTCCTGGACCAAGGGGGAGAAAATGGAGTCGAGATAGTTGGAGATCAGTTCGGTGGGGCAGGAGCAGGCGGAGACAATGGGTCGACCAGGGCATTCAGGTTTGTGGATTTTGGGAAGGAGATAGAAGCGGGCAGTGCGAGGTTGGGGAACGATGAGGTTGGAGGCCGTGGGTGGGAGGTCACCTGAGGTGATGAGGTTGTGGATGGTTTGCGAGATGATGGTTTGGTGCTCAGGGGTGGGGTCATGATCAAGGGGGCGGTAGGAGGAGGTGTCGGAGAGTTGGCGTCCGGCCTCGGCGATGTAGAGGTCAGTGCGCCATACTACAACTGCACCTCCCTTGTCCGCGGGTTTTATGGTGAGGTTGGGATTGGAGCGGAGGGAGCGGAGGGCTGCACGTTCTGCGGGGGAGAGGTTGGAGTGGGTGAGAGGGGTGGAGAGGTTGAGGCGATTGATGTCTCGACGGCAGTTGGAGATGAAGAGGTCGAGGGAGGGTAGGAGGCCTTGGGGTGGTGTCCAGGAGGAGGGGGTGTGTTGGAAGCGGGAGAAGGGGTCAGTAGAGGGGGGGTTAGGTTCACGGTCAGAGAAGTAAGCGTGGAGGCGGAGGCGGCGGAAAAACTGCTCTATGTCCAAGCGTGAGCGGTATTCGTTGATCTGTGGGTGGAGGGGGACAAAGGTGAGCCCTTTACTGAGGACTGACCGTTCATCCTCAGTAAGGGGTAGGTCTGGGGGGATGGTGAAGACTCGGCAGGGCTGGGTGCTGCTGTCTCCTCTGGAGCTGCTGGCTGTGGAGGCTGTGGGCGGAGCTGTGTCGGCGTCGGCTGTGGGCGGAGCTGTGTCGGCGTCGGCTGTGGGCGGAGCGTCGTCGGCGTCGGCTGTGGGCGGAGCTGCGTCGGCGTCGGCTGTGGGCGGAGCTGTGCCGGTGTCGGCGGTGGGCGGAGTTGCGCCTGAGATGCCCTGCTCCTGATAAGCTGTGAAATGACTACATCCCCTACTGTCTCCCCATTTCAATAAATTGAGAATGGAATTCTTCTGTTTACCTTGTTGACAGAGACTAAGCGTAAGATAAAAGGTTGTAGTTTATCCATTATAATGTAAGTACCCATTTAGCGACATTTAAAATCTTAATTATTGTCAAATAATTTCTATGGCATGGGGAAAAATAACTTTTACAAGCAAAGAGTCTCACTCCTCCAAATTTTTATTATAATTTGAGATTTTAAATTAAATGTACATATTTAGGTACTTTTTTCTTTCTGTTCCTTTGATCTGTCCGTGTCTCAATTCTATCTTTCCAACTCTACAACTATTTTAATCCTGAATTCCATTTGCAGTACAAATGATGGTGTGACTTTCAGTGCCCACTATTATTACAGGGCAGCTCCAACAGCAACTTCTGTTGTCCACACATACATGGTTAAACCCAATAATCAAGAATTTCATGCCCATGACGCCCTGCTACTCGACAAGTTGAGCTCCACTAGCACCTTGACAAGAAACTCAGTGTTCAATTATGTGAAAGACAGGAAATTGTGACGCTCACCTTGTACTTACTCAATGAGCAGGCCAGAAATGATGCAATCAAGCCACATGAACTTCTTTCAGATTGATAATACCTAATTACTATCACACAACCTTACTGGTCCTGAAAGTGAGCATTTAAAACTTCAAGGTTGCACATTATTGGAAATTTAACTAAAATTCTTAAATTTTTCTTTCTGTGTCTTTTCTATCACTCTTTTAATCCCATCATTCTTTTCCTCTCTTTATTTTGCTTTTTGTACATTATTTTATATTGTGTTGCCTGACATATGCTCATTTAGATTATATGAAGCTCAGAAAGATTAGTTGATGAGACGTTGGTCAGACTTGTCCGAGATCTCTTGTGGAGGGTATCATGCTGAAATAGCTCTTTAATAACCATAACATGCAGCACAAAAAGCTTTGAAAAGTCAATGGGCAACTGTAAGCATAATGACTGGCAAAATCTGATGGTCTTCCACTGACCACAAAATCTGAGCCAAGATTCTAACCAACACTTTCTAATTTGGACTCTCTGCTGCTTTTAAGGATTCCCCAAACTGATTGCTTAAGAAAAGGAGATACATAGTTTCATGTCCTGTTCTCACAGATCTCTTGTGCTTTGCTGTTTTACCTCCTAAATTTGCATTTGTGCTCACTGGTGAATGAAAAGAGACAACTTTCGTTACAAAAGCAGACAACTGCAGGTACTGGAAATCTGAAATAAAAATGGAAAATGAAGACAATGCTTATCAAATCTGCAGCATCAGACAAAGATAAACAGTTAACATTTCCGAAATGTCTTCCATTTTCTTCAACCAATGATTCCATCCACCATGATTCACTGGATCCTTAATCACATCCACTCTATTCAATGCATTTCCATCCTCATCCCTGCACTTCCCTCCCAGAACCAGGATAGGTTTCCCTTTGTCCTCATCTTCCTTTCCACCAGTCTCTGCATTCAACAGATTATCTTCCACCATTTCTACCACCAAACACACCTTCTCCTGTCCCATTTCCGCATTTTGAATAGACCATTTCCCTCATGTAACACAGTGCTACTAGGAAAGATGCTACCAACATTTTGGACCAGCAACAGTGAAGAAACAGCAATACAATTTTGAATCTACAGATGCCCTGGAAATCTCAAGTGTGTAGACAGATCTTGTGTTTTACTTACTCATTGAATGTGGGTGTTGCAGGCTATGCCAGCATTTATTGCCTGTCCCTGGTTTCCTTTGTAAAGGTGGTGGTGGTGAGCTGCCTTCTTGAACCATCGCAGTTCATGTGCTGGAGGTAGACCCACAATACCCTCATGAGGGAATTCCATGATTTTGACCCAGTGACGGTGAAGGAATTGCTATCTTTATTTATATATTTGATTACCTGTCCAAGATCCAACCCATCAAAACTTTCAGGCAGCTTACCTTACACAGTTACAGTTATGCCAGATCTGTTAACATTTTCAAACTCTCCATAAAATCACAATCATTGGCCATTTGGTCACTGCCATAATCAATCCCCTTCTGGATGAATCCCTTGCCAGATGATTTCCTCTATAACTGCTCCCTTTACTGCAAGTTCATGTCAATTCCAGCCACATATTTCTATTCAAGTAGGGAAAAGTAATGGGGAACAATTAATGCAGTATACCTCAGGACATAATGATACCATAACCATGAGAATTCTTATTCATCTGATGTCAAGAAATAACTTGTAAATATTGAGCTAGGTTACATTAAAAGACAGTAAATATTATGTTGGTAGATAAGAGATGAACACAGTTGCTAAGCCAACTTGGCCTGCTTATCTTGTTCATTTGACTCAAAGCGATTAGGAACCATACTTCCTGGCACTTTTTATGTTTTGTGCACTGGTACTACACTCATTTTGTGTTGCACTTTGCTGAAGTTATTGGTTTGCTATGAATGTGGGATATCAGAATATCAAAGTGGAAATAGATACAGAAGGTGTTGTAATAATGTGTACCTTTCATAAGGCCCACTACTTGTATTTTGCATATATTTAAATGCTTAGATCCAATCTTTTAAAAACTCTGAATGTTCAGTGGACAGGGTGGGGCAGCTGGGGAAATGAGTGAGCAAATTAAAAGATAAAATAATGGCAGGATGTTTAAGTGCAGACAGAATTATTTACCAGCCAGGAGGTAAAAGACTTGGAGCATAAAAAACAAGCACATGGGGCATGAAAGATAAAAAAAGATCAGAGATCAACAGTTCCCTCACAAATAAAACAATCTCCACTGCATAATTTTTATGAGCCTGATATTTTAATGCTACAATATAAATTTGTTCAAGAATGTTTTACAATTCCAGTTCTAATTTGTCCGCATGTTGTTATGTTAAATGAAAATACATTATTATTGCATTCTTTACACTGACAAACTTTATAAATATGCTTACACTCTACTAAGATGTTTTAGAGTTGCTAACTATGATTGCAAAACCAAGATATTAGGATATCAAATGATCAAAAGACTTGGAACATTTGAAATGTGAGTATACAGAAGAACATATGAAAATATATTGGAAAGGAGCAGCAAACAATGAGAATATCCGAGAAAGAATGGAATCAGCAGAATCATTAAATCAGTCAGAAATAACATAAAGAGCAGAACACTGAGTAATTTTAATGACCTTCTTAATTGCAAAAATACATACAGAAACATTACCTGAAAGAATGGAGACAGACTAAGGGATCAATCTTGAGATATTTTGGTGAAGTGTCAGTTTCATTGAGTTTCACAGAGAGTTTCTCTCCATGACGTTTTGGGAGTTTTTCAGCTTATTGTTCCAAAATCATCCCTTGTTCCTGTGTCTGGCATCATAAATGGTTCACTCTCCTCAGGTACAGTCTGTAAACTGATGTGTAATACAGTAGGTTAATTGCTCGGTTTATATCATAATTGGTTAATTATCAAAAGATGCTGCAGGAATACACAAAGAAAGAAGGACAGAGATGGAAAATGAAAAGAAGAGACAACGTGAATGTTACAATTTTTGGCTAAATGTCAGTTTTTTAAAGATTCATAGAGGGTTTCTTTTTATGAAGCCTAGCAAGTTTTCTCAATGCAGCTTACAAAACTTGCCTCATTGACTACCATCCCAACTTTATTGTGTCCCTCTTATCTGATTCTAGCCCCATTCTACCACTCTGTGTACACAGAACAATTCACCATTGCTGGTATATCCCAGAGTACACTGCATCCTTGGACTGGCATGATGTTTAAAGGGCCTCAGTACCAGAACATGTCAACAAGGTGCAGAGCTGGATGAACACAGCAGGCCAAGCAGCATCATAGGAGCAGAGAGGC
>NW_025981228.1:0-5400 GCF_021869965.1 Rhincodon typus | reverse complement strand
TTTATTTCAGAATCCCCTTCCCCTCCCCCTTTTCTGATAAAGGGTCTGGGCCCGAAACGTCAGCCTCTCTGCTCCTATGATGCTGCTTGGCCTGCTGTGTTCATCCAGCCCTGCACCTTGTTGTCTCTGCTTTATTTTCAAACTGGTTTTTCCCCTGGGCAACTCCTCAAAATTCCCAATTTAAGGTGATGCCTAAGGTATATCAAGTCTTATAAAAGTAAAATACTGTGATACTGGAGATCTGAAATAAAATCAGAAGGTGATGATGAAACTCAGTAGGTCTGGTTGAAAGTAACTGGCCCTGTTCCCAGTGTGTAAAAGATCTCCAGTATCTTGGGTGGTATGGTGGCTCAGTGGTTAGCACTGCTGCCTCACAGAGCCAGGGACCCAGGTTTGATTTCACCCTTGGGCAACTGTCTGTGTGGAGTTTGCACATTCACCCTGTGCCTGCGTGAGTTTCCTCCCACAGTCTAAAGATGTGCCGGCTAGGTGGATTGTCCATGCTAAATTGCCCGTAGTGTTCAGGGATGTGTAGCTTAAGTGGGTTATAAGGGGATGGGTCTGCGTGGGATGCTCCAAGGGTTGGTGTGGACTTGTTGGACCGAAGGGCCTGTTCCACACTGTTGGGGTTCTATGTGGGAGAGAGAAACACAGTTTTGAGTCTGATATGACTCTTCTTTGGGTCAGGAAAGAGGTGGGATTTATGGGTTTTCTGTTGTTCAGCAATCCACCCATCTTTTCAGCAATTGGAAACAATTTCCAGCTTAGGTACCATCTGTAGAGAGAGAAAAACACAGTTAACATTTCAGATCTGTGACCTCTTATCAGAACCGTGTTACACTGTGGTTTTATATAGCGTTGTCCTATTTGACATCCTAGGTGCAGTCTTTTTGAACAAGCACTCTGATTGGCGTGGTCTTAACTTGCGACTATTATTTCCAGAAAGTCCAAAATTACTTTTCAAACGTGCAAAAAAGACCAAAATCAAAAGATTGCTTTGTGCTATTGTTAAAAGGTGCTGACTTACTGAGGGGACAGGGTTCTAGTATTTAGTTAACAATATGCAAGCCTCACACTGATTACAACCGGATCCATGAGAGGTGGAATAGAAGTACGAGAAGTATATCTTGTCTTCCTGAAAGAGTGAGGAGAGGAGGGAACCGTTTCGAAGCAGTCCAATCTATTGAGAACACACTATTCTGTCTTTAACAATTCAGTACTGAGACATTAACACAATGTACACCTCCCCACTGCTAACACTGTCCTCCCATGAAAATCAGTCACAGTGACAGATCCTCACCACTGCTCATGGTGAAAGATACTGCAGGCAAATTTGTTGCCTCCTTCCTCCTTTTTGCTTAGGATCTGACTGATCTGGTACTGTAAAGGAAACTCACTTGGTATTCTAGCAAGAAGAGATACACGTCTTAATTATTAAATAAATAAATCCCACCGCCTGTAACTGTAAACACAATCCTGTTCTTTCAACAGTTTTCCGAAATGAACCTTACTCTTCACAGCTCTATAAGATGAATCCTGTTCTTTTTATGTGATTTTCCCCAGATAATTCTTATTGCCTTCAGCCAGACCTCTTGAGTTTTATCAGCACCTTCTGATTTTATTTCGGATCTCCAGTATCACAGCATTTTGCTTTTATTAGACTCAGCGTACCTTGGGAATGACCAGTAAAAATAATACAGTAATACTTGGAAATGAATATACTGGAGCTATGCAAGTCAGAACAGTCTGTGCATTTGCAAGTTTTACTGGATTTTCCCCCTTCTGGGTAAGTCGTGCTCCATCCCCAAGAGACAGACCTTCTTAATCATAGAATCTCTACAGTGTGGAAGCAGGCCATTCAGCCCATTGAGTCTGTATTGACCCTCCAAAGACCACCCCACCCACACCCCTACCCAATCCCTATATCCTGCATTTCCCGTGGCTAATCCACCTAACCTGCACATCCCTGGACACTAGGACAATTTCCCATGGCCAGTCCACCTAGTCTGCACATCTTTGGACTGTGGGAGGAAACCGGAGCACCTGGAGGAAACCCACGCAGACATGGGGAGAACGTGCGAACTCCACACAGACAGTCGCCTGAGGGTGGAATCAAACCCGGGTCCCTGGTGCTGTGAGGCAGCAGTGCTAACCACCGTGCCACCCCCTTAAGTGAATTGTTGTGCACCTGTTGTGGTGGGGATTGGGATCAACTCAATATAGAGGAGGCTTAAGATCCAGGATCTATCTGCGTCTGCACTCCACTCTGCCGTCTATTTATTCACTGACGTTTTGGCCAGTGGGATTGTCAGACTGCTCTTATTCAATTTACTGGCTTGGCTGTGTCATTGTGTTGTGAAGACCTTTAACCTACTGAGAACAAACCCAGTCACATTCAGCACAGACTTGCTTGCACTTCTCAAGCCCAATTACTTGCGGCATGGAGAAGTTGCAGTGAAGGGAAGGAGCTTCACAGCTACACAGATTGATGGAGGTTATATAGACTATCCCTGAAATCTCTCAGCCGTTAGGAAGATTGGCTGCCAGTTAGTTTCTGAATCATTCGGAGATCTTGGACTGAGACGAAGTTGATGGATAAACTAATCGCAAATTAACATTAACAGAGCATGGAGCATGAAAGGAACTGACAACTGAGAGCAGATGAATTGCTGAGATACAAACCTTTCTCAAAAGAAGCCTTGAACTTAATGGCAAATATCTACCTGAATAACAATAACAGTGAGCTCTTTTCATCACTGGCAAGGAATCAAGAGTTCACACAACACAGAATGTGTTAGAATTAATCAGAGGTTGTGATATTACTGAATTGAATGCACAAGCCATATTCTCTTCCTACAGTTATTTCTTGCATTCAGCAAATGGTTTTGTCACCACTGTTAGCAGGAGCTGATCAGGAAGTCCCGGTAACTTTAAGACATTGAGCATTCTTTTTAAAATTTTTTTTATCAAGTTATCGTGGAAGGACTGAACTTTTCATCTCTTTAGTTTTTTAATTTATTGTTATGCTTTTGTACTTTTGAAGGTCTGCACTTTTTATTTCTTTATTTTCTAATTGTTTTCCCCTAAGGATTTGTACTCAAGAATCTGGGCCTAGGTACCTTTGTACCTAAGATGGTGCCGTACGTGGTGACTTGTAAACTTTTCACTGTGCTCATGCGAGTACATGTGACACTAAAGCTAATTCATTCATTCGGGCACTGAACTGTAGACTGCCATAGTTACAATGTCACTTTGATTGATCCCTAGTTTTTAAGTAGCTCTGATTGTTGTCGTAATGGGTTCTGGGTAAGAACTGCGAATGTCTTGCTGTTGGAGTAGTTTGCTGTCACCAATACTCTTTTCTAATCTTTTAAAACAAACTTAAATGGGTTAGACAGCCCCTGGTGGAGTACTGCAACATCTGACAATCAACAGAAACTTATAGAATGGAAATGGAAACTTAATCAGAATCCAACCAAAATATTATTATCTGGAATAGTATGCGTCAGGCCCATGCAGAATCCTCTTTTCTATGCTCAATCAAATGCTCCTAATTATTAGAGATAGTAGATACATCATGAGTGAGTATCAGCAAGGAGAGGAACTTGTCTTGCATAACAAGCTAAGGTTTATTGCATGATGGTAGTGGGTGCAATTAATATTACCCAGTTAGGCATAATTACAACTATCAGGAGCCAGAGACACCATGTCAGATGCTTGTGGTAGACTACCTAACTCTACACCCAGGATGGTATACCAGCATCCCAGAGAGGAACTTAACGCCAATTTAGTGTTAACTCTTTCAGGACCAGTACCTCATGCAACATCCACAAACCCCCCCGATCCCGGCTTTTTATCCCAACAGTTAATATGTATCAAGTTAGCAATATGATTAATTTACATCTACCGTTACTCCACCTGCTCTCAAGACTCGAATTTCACAAATTCAGGCCATCCTGAGATCGGGCAACTCTTCACAAACTCAGGCCATCCTGAGATTGGGCAATTTTCCAGAATGCTTCCTGTCCTGACGTGGAAGATTCATAGGTCTTTGATATTAGTTGGACCATGAACCATTTCTCCACTGGATGATATTTTATCACTCAGACATCTTTTGTGGGGGACACTGTTCTTGCTAAAGCTGACAGTTAGTCCATTAACACTTCTGGAGGACACTTAATCTCCCGAATTTCCTTCACAGGTGAGCCCTTTCCTGAGAACCCAGATCCTTTCCCTATAACACCACTTGGAGGACCTTTAAACTATCCATCAACAAAGATGATTTCTCTGGTATATCAAATATTTTCTTCTTTGCAATATCCAGGGTTTTCAGACCAGGCCTCCTTTTCAGTTATATCCTGGATCTGCTGGTCTGGAGTCACATGCAGTATATCTCCACTGTGTTCGAGAAACCCTTTGCCCTCAGCTCACTGAGTTGAAATGTAACTGTCCTTTACTTCAACTAGTCGATTTGGTTAGGCCTCTTTCATTGCCATCTGCTGTTGTCTTTCTGTCGAACAAGACATTTTCACATTCTCAGTCATGTCACTGGAGGATTGCAGCTCGATCAGCAGTGACAATTCTGCATTGAGACACAAAACATTGCAATATACTAATGATGATAGGAGTGGAAAGCACTTCCAAAAAGTGAAATCTGGAGTTTTTTCCCTGTTGACCGTATGAAGCTATTTTCAGATGGCAACATAGGTTTTACCAAAGTGACCAGGAAACCCAAATGAAACCTCCTGACATTGCCCCTTGATCAGCTAAATTGGCAGCAGTTGTTACTGAACTAGTTGTTTGTTAGAAACTAGTCAAATCCCTTCTGCTACCACATGGGTGTTGAGGTCAAGGCATCTAAGCATGCTGTAAAATGAAGAGTGCTCATTGTGTTACTGAGTGTTTCTGCTGCAATGTTTCTTGTGTAATACCTTTAACCTCTGGAGTTGTTCCAACTGGACCATGCAGTTTCATCTATGTGCAGTCTAACCTTAGTTTCTTAAGCCAAAGTATCTGATCTGACAGGACAGAGGCACGTCGTTCCTGTATCAAGCTTAAAACTAACAAGCTGTCCTTTGCTGTAAATATTAATCTCTGTGAAGACTGAGTTGGACGAATCAATAACTTTGGCTGAATAACTAATTTCTCCTGGGAATGTTTGTTTTTTTAATGGACTATATTGTTTTACTGTGGGTTTGTCTCACTCTGTTGACCAGTCTGATTGTGGAGTTGGAGATAGTAGGAACTGCAGATGCTGGAGAATCCGAGACAACAAGGTGCAGGGCTGGATGAACACAGCAGGCCAAGCAGCATCATAGGAGCAGAGAGGCTGACGTTTCGGGCCTAGACCCTTCATCAGAAAAGGGGGAGGGGAAGGGGGTTTTGAAATAAATAGGGAGA
>NW_025981227.1:0-5400 GCF_021869965.1 Rhincodon typus | reverse complement strand
GCAGGAAAGCTGACGTTTGAAGAAGGGTCTAGGCCCGAAACGTCAGCCTTCCTGCTCCTCTGATGCTGCTTGGCCTGCTGTGTTCATCCAGCTCTCCACCTTATTGTCTCAGATTCTCCAGCATTGGCAGTTCCTACTGTCTCTGTAACAAATTCATTGGAAAACTTCGTTTTGTGACATCAAACAGTAGAAGATGGGGCCTGCCTGAAGCAGCCAATAGGAATCGCTAGGCTGGGCGGTGACGTTCCCGGTTTCCAGGCAATCGGTCAGGAGCGCAGGTAAGGTAGCCCCGCCCCCACCCATTGTTCCCTTCCCCCACCTCGAGCCAAGGTTTCCAGGGCAACCAGCTGCAGACTCGAACCAAAAGTTGTGAGAATCACACCCATCCGGGCAAGTGGGGAGTATTCCATCACACTCCTACCTTCTGCCTTTTAGATGATGGGGAGTCGGGAGTGAGTTAGTTGTTGCAGTGTTCCTATTCTGACCTGTTATTATGGCTGCTGTAGTTGAATGGCGAATCCAGTTGGGTTTCTTATCAATAGAACCCCCTAGGATTTTAATACTAGGGAATTCACTGATGCTAACTACATTCAATGCTAAAGGTTGATGGTTAGTCTCTTGTTGGAAAATGTCATTGCCTGGAATCTGTGCTACGTGAATGTTACTCGCCACATGATATTGACCAGGTCTTGTTGCATTTGAAGCGACTGCTTCAGTACATGAGAAGTCACAAATGATACTGATCATTGTGCAATCATTGGTGAACATCCCCACTTCCGACCTTGTAATGGAGGCAACGTCATTGACCAGGCAGCTGAAGATGATTAGATGACTGACCTCCAACAATCACAACCATCTTCCTCTGTGCCAGGTATGACTTCAACAAGCAAAGAGCACTTCCCCACTTTCCATTGATTCCAGTTATTCTTGGGATGTTTGATGCCAAACTCAATCAAATTCAATCCTGATGTCAAGGGCTGTCACTCTCATCTCACTTTTGGAATTCAGCTCTTTTGTCATGGCTGAACCAAGGCTGTAATGTAGTGAGGAGCTGGCAGCCCTCATGGAATCCAAACTGGGTGTCAGTGAGCATGTTATTGCTGTGCAAGTGCTGCTTGTGAGCACTGCTGATAACATATTCCATCACTATGGTGATGATTGAGAGACAGACTGATAAGGTAGTAATGGGCAACATTGGATTTGTCCTGTTTTACGTGTGAAAGGCATACCTGGGCAAAGTTTCACATTTCTGAAGAAGGGTCTAGGCCCAAAACATCAGCTTTCCTGCTCCTCTGATGCTGCTTGGCCTGCTGTGTTCATCCAGCTCTACACCTTGTTATCTCAATGTTTTACATTGTTGTGTAGATGCCAGTGTTGTAACTGTACTGCAACAGATTGGCCTGGGGAGCAGCAAGTTCTGGAGCACAAGCCTCCAGTACTATTGCCAGAATGTTGTGAGGACAGTATCCACTGCCTCCAGCCATTTCATGATATCAAGTAGAGTGATATGAATTGGCTGCAAACTGGCATGTGTGATGCTGGGGGCTACTGGTGGAAGCTGATATGAATCACCCACTCAGCACTTTTGGGTGAAGGTTGTTGTGCATGGTTTAGCCGTATCGTTTGCACTGATGTGCTGTGCTCTTCCATCATTGAAGATGGGGATATTTGTGGAGCATCCTCCTCCATTGAGTTGTCCAATTGTCTACCACCATTCACAACTGGATGTGGCTAGACTGCAGATCACAGATCAGCTCTGTTTTTCATCAAATTGCTTAGCTCTGTCTATAATTTGCTGCTTGTACTGTTTAGTATGCAAGTAGTCCTCTTTGGTAACTTCAACAAATTGATATCTCATTTTTCACATCATTTGACAAAGAGGCAATACTCCAAAAGCTTGTGATCTCAAATAAATGTGTTGGACTCTCACCTGATGTCGTCTGACTTCTGACATTTTCCACCTCGTCCAACACCGGCACTTCCCCATCATCTCATTTTTAAGTATTCCTGCCCTTGACATGCCCTCCTGAATTCTCAATTGAAACCAGCATTGATTTTCTGGCTTGATGGTAATAGGTAAGTCGGGGAATATGCCAGGCCATGATGTTGCAAATTTTCTTAGAGCAATATTCTACTGCTGTTGATGGAAGGAAAGAATTAAACTCATAAACTGTAGGCCCTATATGCAATGAAAGGCCAAGGCTGTGCAATGATGCACGATCACAACTGCAGCAAGGGGAGTTCAAGAGACAGCTTGACATAGCGGTAGGGAAGAAAGCAGCAGAGGCAGCTGATCAGATTGTCTCATTCTTAGTCACAAAGCAACTCCATGAGATCATCACACTTGTTGTAGGTAAGTATAGGGGAGGTCGGTAAGATGGAGAGCCCTTCAAAAGAAATTAATATCTGCTTCAAAGATATGAGGTAGACTTGATTGTCATGCATTTACCTGAAAGCTAATTGATACTGTGTTTTTTTATCCCCAAAAGTTAACCAGACTTGGGGTCTTTCCAAACAGCATCAGAAACAGACCCCAAAAAATGATTAACTGATTAACCAGTTCTGATGAACCAAGAAATTCCTGTTCACACACTGTGCAGATGGACAGTCTCTACCCAATGTGAATGTGTGCATGTTCAATGATGTGATCATTTCCAAAACCAAGTCCTGCAAATGGACAATTTTATTTACATTTCAACTGCTCAAGACCACTGCTCATTCCATGGCATGAATAAACAAAAAAAAACCCTTCAACTGTGTTCATTAGTGAATTCGCTGGTGTCTCAGCAGGTTGAATGACCGAGTGAATCCCTTCCCACACACAGAGCAGGTGAACGATTTCTCCCCAGTGTGAACTTGCTGGTGTGTTACCATGTGGGATGACTGATTGAATCCCTTCCCACACACAGAGCAAGTGAATGGTTTCTCCCCAGTGTGAACTCACTGGTGTGTTAACAGGTGGGATGACCGAGTGAATCCCTTCCCACATTCAGAACAAGTGAATGGCTTCTCCCCAGTGTGAACTCACTGGTGTGTTACCAGTTGGGATGACTGAATGAATCCCTTCCCACACACAGAGAAAGTGAACAGTCTCTCCTCAGTGTGAATTCGCTGGTGTCTCTGCAAATGGGATGACCGAATGAATCCCTTCCCACACTTGGAGCATGCGAATGGTTTCTTCCCAGTGTGAACCCGCTGGTGTATCTGCAGTTTGTATAACTGTGTGAATCCTTTCCCACACTTGGAACATGTGAATGGTTTTTCCCCAGTGTGAACTCACTGGTGTACCTGCAGGTTATATGACTGAGTGAATCCTTTCCCACATTGGGAGCAGCTGAATGATCTCTCCCCAGTGTGAACTAGCTGGTGTCTCAGCAGGCTGGATGACTGAGTGAATCCCTTTCCACATTCAGAACAGGTGAACAGTTTCTTCCCAGTGTTACTGTGTTGGTGAATTTCCAGCTGGGGTGGGTAAAGAGTTCCCTTCAGGCAGTCCACATTTTTCTGCATTCTCTCCCTAGTGCGACTCTGCTGGTATTTCGACCTTTTAGATAACTGCTTGCAGACTGTTACACATACAATGTAGGTGTGTTGCTGCCCAGTGTGAACGCTTCTGTTTCCTGTTCAAAATCCTTTGATAATTAAGTTCCGATAAATAGAATAACTGTCAAATCTGGATGTGGTTTCACCTGAATCCTTTAACAATACATCAACCTTTCGAAAAGGAAATGAAAACAGTTGTGAGAGAAAGAAAGCAGAATAACACATGCAGGTTATGAAATTGAGAGAAATTCACCTGACCATTTGTAGAGCCAGTACTTGAGGAGAAAAATTATGATCTAAACTGTTGGATTATCATTAAAGCCAATCAGTGTCTGCACAAGCTCTAAATGGGAGGTAGAGCTTGGCGATAAAGTACTGAAGGAAGCATTATATGGACCTGCAACTCAACTGTTCCCATTTTCTCCCCAAATACTTTGATCCCTCAGAACAAGCGCAGAAGCAAAATATTGGTAATCTGAAGTAAAGACAGAAAATGTTGAAACAGTCAGCAGGTTAAGCAGCATCTGCATCGTTCTTTTGATCTATTACTGACCTACACCCAAGGCCATATGGTCTGCAATTCTCTCCATATACCTCACTGAATCTCCCTCCTTGTCAAGATTGTCCTTAAAGCAGACATGTTTAAAAAGGTCTTGCTCATTGGCTTTATGTTCCTAGGTGACGAGTCTTGTGATGTAATATGTCTATGAAATGCGAGTGAATGTTTCATTATAGTTGGGGTGATGTTTTAATGCCATTCATGATGTCAGCTTGAAAATATATCATTCATCACTGCACTGTAACTACTCTTAGACAGAAAGCATCATGTGAGCACCTTCAACGCAGGGATGGCAGTAGTTCATGTGACACACTCTCACCTGCTTAACAGGATTGACAATATCTGTCAGTCTTGCTCTACCTTAGCTTGTCCATATCCTAAAATGGAGCTTTTTTTTAAAAAATTAGTGCAAAATGGATTAAAAGGCCCTATAGAAATAAGTGTAACAAAAACAGCAAAATTAACACTCAATAGACAAAGTTCCTTTAAAATTCCAACATTTCCTAGAATCTTCCTTCCTTGACAATCACAAATTGGAAATTGCTGGATCCACTTGTGATCAAAGTTAAACCCAACAGCTTCTTCTCCATCTCCACTCCAGCTTAAAGTGCTACACAAAGAAACAAACTATCAAGCTCTCATCACTATCAGATTGCCAAGAGCTGCAGCCTGGCTCCGAGATTGGGAGAAGTAGGAAGGATAAGGAGAAGCACAATTACCTCACACTCACAGCAACCACCCAGACACATTCCCGGGATGGGGGTGACAGAGTTTAGAAACACTCACCAACACGACTCCAGTGAAACAGCCACAAGCAAGAGGAGGAGCAAAGCCCCAACCCCACCCAGATCACAGAGCTACCTACCAGCTGGCAGCTTCCCAAACACTCACCTAGCCCAGGAGTGGGACAGCACAAGGCAAGTCTCTATGGAACTCGCGACCGGGGTATCGATGATCTCCTGCCTTGTGCTGTGTTGAAAATTGTCCTCGCCACCTTACCCCACACCCATTGCAATGTAAATATTGAATTCGTTTGATTAATGGACCTTGGAGGGCATCACTGTTCTGGGCAGATACAGTGCAGAATGACACCTGTCTATACTGTACCCATTCTCTGAACATTTTCCTGATGTTCCCTTCCTGGTGATTCCTACATTCCTCCCCATTTTCCTGGTCATCACAGCAACTTGGAAAACACTGTAAGATAGCAAGAACTGCAGATGCTGGATCAGAGATAACACAGTGTGAAGTTGGAGGAACACAA
This sequence comes from Rhincodon typus, assembly GCF_021869965.1. NCBI lineage: Eukaryota > Metazoa > Chordata > Chondrichthyes > Orectolobiformes > Rhincodontidae > Rhincodon > Rhincodon typus. The sequence continues at coordinate 34 of NW_025981227.1, read as the reverse complement.
CAGGCCAGGCAGCATCAGAGGGGCAGTAAGGTTG
>NW_025981226.1:0-5400 GCF_021869965.1 Rhincodon typus | reverse complement strand
CCTTGACCTGTCCATCTTCTCTCTCACCTATCCACCCATCACTCCTCACTGACCAATCCCCATCCCCACTTCCTACCCACACTCATCTTTACTAGCTACATCCCCGCCTCCTTGACCTGTCCGCCTTCTCTCCTACCTATCCGCCCATCTCTCCTCACTGACCAATCCCCATCCCCAATTCCTACCCACACTCACCTTTACTAGCTTCATCCCCACCTCCTTGACCTGTCTGTCTTCCCTCCCACTTATCCGCTCCACTATCTGCTTGCTATCACTGCCCCCCCCTATTTATTTCAGAGTCCCCTTCCCGTCCCCCATTTCTGAAGAAGGGTCAGCTTTCCTGCTCCTCTGATGCTGCCTGGCCTGCTATGTTCCTCCAGCTCCACACCTTGTTATCTTAAAATCAATACTGTTGTGGATCACTTGTCAACATTCCTATCAGAAACAAATTAAATCACCAAATAAAAGCAAAACATGCTGGAGAAATTCCTGCAGATCTGGCAGCATGTGTGGAGAGAGACACTTCAAGTCCAATGACTGTTCTTTGGATAATTGACAAAGGGTGAGGAGAAGTGAGTGGAACAATGTTGAGGGTGCCTAGGAGCAAAAGATAAAGGGAGTGCTAATGGTGATAGAGGAGTCCAAATGCAAAAAGGTGGGTGTGAATATTGGAAGTTAGACCGGCTTTGCTGAGAAAAACCCCATGCAAACAGGTCTTGGCTGGGGGAGTGGGTGTTGTTAATACAAGAGGAGGACTGTGTACTGAAATGGCCAGCAACTGAAAGATCAGGGTCATTCTTACTGACAGAGTGGAGGTGTTCCACAAAGCAGTATCCAGTCTGCATTTGTGAGTAGCAGATACAGCAGACTGGATTGATAGAAGTAAAAGCACACAGCTCCTTCTCCTGTGTTTGGAGCCGAGGACAATAAGGAGGGGTGATGCAAAAGGGCAAGTGTTGCACGTTGTGTGATAGTACGGGAAAGTGCCATGAGTTTGGGGGTCTTGAGGAAGTGTTAGGAATAATGGAGGAGTGGACCAGAGTGCTGCAAAGTGAATGGTCCCTATGGAATGGTGGCAGAGGAGGGGAAAGGTAGATGTGTTTGGTGGTCTTTTATCTGTTGAGACACCTGTCCATTTTAGTCCAACATAACTGCATTGATAGAAAAGCAACCATCAGGTAATGTTCAAGAGTAGTTATTAGAAATGCTGGAGCCTACACAAACACTAACTATTGTAGATTTCTAAAGCGTTGGCAATTACAAACTATTTCCATCATAAAGTTACATAATTATTTGATGGCAGCTGCTCTTTTTGATGAATACAGTGGTCAGCTCCATGTTGATAGAGACAAAAAAACTGCAGATGCTGGAATCCAATGTAGACAGACAGGAGGCTGGACGAACACAGCAGGCCAGGCAGCATCTGGAGGAAAGGAGCAATCAACGTTTCGGGTATTACCCTTCTTCAGGGCTGGATGTGAGGGTATGGGGAGCTGCAGTAAAAGAGGCGGCGAACGGGCGGAGGTGGAATGATGGTGATAGGTGGACCCTGGTGGTAGGTACGACCTGGTTGGGATGGATGGAAGGGAGGGATGAATCTGGTTGGTGGCTGGAAGGGAGGGTCAGAAGGTGGAATGGAAGGGAGGAGGTGGGGCTGGAAGGGAAGCAGGTGGGAAGGTTGGGAAGGTTATTTGAAATTACAGAACTCAACGTTGAGTCCTTTGGGCTGTAGGATGCCCAGGCAGAAGATAAGATGGTGTTCTTCAAATTTGCATTCCGAGTCACTGCGACACTGGAGGAGGCCGAGGACGGACATGTCAGAGAGTGAGTGGGACGGGGAGTTGAAATGGGCGGTGGTCGGGAGTCCATGTTCATGTCAAGCTGACAGTGTTAACTTATTCCTAATTTAAGATTCTATGCAACAGTGTTTGAAGGTTCACTGAAATAGTCTTGTCTGACAATCAGGAGCTATGGTCGGATTCTGTCACAGATGCTGGTCACTTCTGAATTTAGATTTCTGAAAAATCAACATGAGCAAATTAATACATTCAGATCACATATGAAACCCACAGCAGTGCTGCTAGATACCATTCTGTTGAACATGAATGAAATCAATATAATGTGTGCTTCCTAATTTATAACTGTTTTTTTTAAAATTAGTGATGGAAGCTGTTTGGTGATAGAAATATATTTCTTTGAATTTACATCTTGGCAGGCAGCATTTTCCTGGCATGGAGTATCTCCAACGTCAGGTGTAAAAAGAAAGACTTCTATTCTCCTTTGTCCAATTTATTGAGTGTCTGGAAAGTTACTTGAGCATAGCAACTATTGGAGCACGACTGGGTTTGTCATCAACTGATGACGATTGACGTTTTTCAGAAGAGTGGAGTGTGCAGAGTGATTGTGGATAGGAAACCCATCTAAAAGTTTTCCTCCCACTCCTGAGCCATTGATGCCAATTGTGGAACCCTACTGTATGGGACATTGGTAAGGCTGCTTTTGGAATATTGCATTCAATTCTGGTCTCCCCGCAATAGGATAGATTGTTAAACTTGAAAAGATGCAGACGAGATTTACAAGGATGTTGCCAGGGTTGGAGGGTTTGAGCTATAGGGAGAGGCTGACTAGGCTGGGGCTATTTTCCCTGGAATGTCGGAGGCTAAGAGGTGATCTTATAGAGGTTTATAAAATAATGAGGGACATGGATAGGGTGAATAGCCAAGGTCTTTCTCCCAGGGTCGGGGAGTCCAAAACTAAAGGGCATAGGTTTAAGGTGAGAGGGGAAAGATTTAAAAGGGGCCTGAGGGACAACATTTTCACACAGATGGTGGTGTGTGTACAGAATGAGCTGCCAGAGGAAGTGGTGGAGGCGGGTACGATTACAACATTTAAAAGGCATCTGGATGGGTACATGAGTAGGGAGGGTTTAGAGGGACATGGGCCAAATACTGGCAAATGGGACAAGATTAACTTAGGATATCTGGTCGGCATGATTGAGTTGGACCGAAGGGCCTGTTTCCGTGCTATACCACTCTATGACTCTAACTATCACACTAACTGATAAAAGCTTACTCAGTTCAGACTGCACTGAACCTGGGAGCATGAGAAAAATATAGGGTTGAACACTGGACTGTGAGGAAAGCTGTACACTTAGGTGATCAACACTAATAATTCTTGGCTGCTGCATTAGGTGTTTAGGCTGGAATATTGTCACTGTAGAATAGTGAAAAAGAAGTTGGATAAATGGTCTTTAAGTTTGCTTGTTTTAGTTTGGTTATTGAGAAAGTTTTTTTTTGGAATTTCCCCTCAGAAGATTAACATCCAGGAACATGTCTAATCTCCACAGGTAGATAGGCCACAAATGCACTGACTGAAACAAACGTTGAAACTAGTTTAATGTTACACAATCCATTGAACATCAGAGTAAAAGTGTGTACAGTTCCAAGTGCAGCCTGTCACACAAATCAATAGTCTGTTTCAGTAAATTTGAGACAAATTTACTCATTGAGGAGAAGTGGAAAGAACAGATTTATTTACGATTTAACACTCCCAAATCTCACAATTCATAAAAAAAAAGTCCTTAGGGACATTCAAAATATATTAGTAGAATCTGCTGGATAAAAAAAGCCAGTGAATGAATATAGGTCACTCGGATTGTTTTAAATAATCAAGTGGAAAAGAAACTGGTCACAAGACATCGGTCCCATGGGTAAATTAGAAAGAACCAGACTCACCTCAAATCAACCACCAAACCCCACCCCCCAAATAAATAATCATAATTAACGCATATAAAGATAACGAGAAATAAGTTAACCAGTTGTTGATAGCTGGAGGCAATTACGGAACTTTTATATTTAATGTGCAATTCAGGAAGATAACACACATAATTCAATTAATATCCTCTATTCTCTGCTTAAGACTATATATAGAAAATGGCCACAATGATACGTTTCTGCAGGATTACTGATGCCACAGCTAAAAACTAAAGGTTTTGCAGTAGCACTATTATTAACACTGTCATTGTTCACTGACATTACATTCAATGAAACTGAAAGCTATGACTGGAATTTGCACATGAACAAAGTAACATGGAAATCAAAAGTTTCTGCCAGTGATTCTATGCTTCTCCACAGAATACTCAAGTTGAGGTTCCCCTAGATTGCAATTAATGGAAGTGCAGTTGCAATGATAAGACTTCCCACTCTTACACGTTAATCTCAGTGTTAAGCAATTTGAAAATATTAAAGCTTTCTGATTGAGACTCAACTGTGTTTTGAATGGCATGCTAACTTCATAATTACATTTGAAAACCTTCACTAGCCCTGAAAGTAAGTTCGTAGTTGTGGCATATCAAATTTGTCCATAACAGTAAAATAAATTCACAGTTTTAAAATCTTTGATTTAAGTTTTTCAATATTTTAGCTTCAAACTGAGTTCACCTATGACCATTTATTTTGATATCCGTATGTTTTAATTAAAAATAAAGAATGTTAAATGCTTTAAGCTTCCTTGTTTGCTGTGCCTGAATGATTCAATGTGATCGGCTACAAACTTATCACTGCCCTTCATTTGACTAGGTTTTAAATTTCTATTTCTAAAGGTGAAATCCACACAATTGAAATTGCCCGCAAAATTCTAGCAAGAACTAAAGCTTTTGTATCTGAATGTGCATAGCAGTCACAAAAAAGGGTAAAGTGACAACTCAGACTGAAATAAATACTTAGGATTCAATAGCCATTTCAGAGATGTGGCTGCAAGATGATAAAGGTTGAAACCTGAATATTCATGAGTTGCAGGGCTGGATGAACACAGCAGGCCAAGCAGCATCATAGGAGCAGAGAGGCTGACGTTCATGGTCATTCAGAAGGACAGGAAGCTAGGAGAAGATGGAGCAGGTAGCTCAATTATTTAAGGATGTCATCCATAAAATAGAGAGAAATGACAAGTTTTAAAGACCAAGACATAGAATCAGTTTGGGTATGGATAAGAAATAGTTAAACAAATAAATTGCATGTGGGACAACAAGGTGCAGGGCTGGATGAACACAGCAGGCCAAGCAGCATCATAGGAGCAGAGAGGCTGACGTTTCAGGCCTAGACCCTTCATCAGAACAGGGGGAGGGGAAGGGGGTTTTGAAATAAATAGGGAGAGAGTGGGAGGCGAATAGAAGAGGGATAGAGGAGAGGATAGGTGGAGAAGAAACAAACAGGTCGAAGAGGCGGGGATGGGGCCAGGAAAGGTGAGTGTAGGTAGGGAGTTAGGAAGGGGATAGGTCAGTCCAGGGAGGACGGACAGGTCAAGGGGGCGGGATGAGGTTGGTCGGTAGGAGATGGAGGTGCGGCTTGAGGTGGGAGGAGGGGATAGGTGGGAGGAAGAACAGGTTAGGGAGGCAGGGACGAG
>NW_025981225.1:574-5401 GCF_021869965.1 Rhincodon typus | reverse complement strand
TGTACGCAATACTCCAAGTGCGGCCGCACCAGAGTTTTGTACAGCTGTAACATGAAACAGTTATGTATTGAGAGTATCTTTAAAGGAGAAAGTGAGGTTGAGAGCTTTAGGGATGGAGTTGCAGAGCTCGGAGCCCAGGCAGCTTGAAGTACAGCCACCAATGGTAGAGTGATTAAAATCAAGGAAGTAAAAGGGACCAGAATTAGAGGAGGACTGATATCTTAGAGGGTTGTTGGAGATTGCAAAGACACAAAGGGGTGAGGCTATGGTGGAATGTGCAAAAAAGGATGAGGCTTTTAAAGCAAAATGTTTTCTGGATAGCATTCAATCTGGGTCAACATGCACAGGGATGATGGGTGAATATCACTTGATATAAATTAAGACACCATCAGCAGATTCAGAAATTTCTGAAGAAGGGTCTAGACCCGAAACGTCAGCTTTCCTGCTCCTCTGATGCTGCTTGGCCTGCTGTGTTCGTCCAGCTCTACACTTTGTTATCTCAGATTCTCCAGCATCTGCAGTTCCTACTATCTCTGAAGCTAGGAATATTAGATTTGTTGAGTTTAGGAAATGTTACTACTGAATAAATCAGATCCCAGAATGAAATCTAGCCTGATAGATCATGTTTTGATTTTTTGCTCCGATTAATGTCGTGGTCTTTCACTGAAACATAAACATGCAAAGCTGCAGATTCGATTTTAATCAGAAAACAGATGTTTATTAGGAAAAGAACAATAAGCTAAAACAAACCAAGCTACCTACATGTAACACAATCTAAAAACTTTCAAATGCCTAGCAAAACAAAATCCCATTTATTCCAGAACACCATCAACTTACTATTAGTTAAAATCTAGAGATTTTTATTTCCCTATCAAATAGGAACATAGGAACATGAGTAAACCATTCAGCTGTTGAGCCTGCTCTACCATTCAATAAGATCATGGCTGATCTGAGGTCTAACTCCATACATCTGCCTTGGGGACCCATACCCCGATACCCTTGCTTAATAAAAATTTGTTTATCTCAGATTTAAAGTTAACAATTGAATTAGCATTGACCACTATTTGAGGAAGAGAGTTCCAAACCTCCATTACTCTTTGAATGCAGAAGTTCCTTCTAACATCTTTCCTGAATGCCCAACCCTAATTCCTAGACTATGATCTCTGGTCCTAGAATCTTCAACCAGTGGAAATATTTTATCTACCCAGTCTTTCCCTGTTAATATCTTGAAAACCTTGATTAGATAACCCCTTAATCTTCCATATTCTGGAGAATAAAGGCCAAATTAGTCTACTCTGTCCTCATAACCTAACCCCTGAAGTCCACGTATCATCCTTGTAAACCTGTGCTGAGATCCCACCAGGGCCGTAAACATCCTTCCTAAGATTTGGTACCCAGATCTGCTCACAGTTTTCTCAGTGGGTCTAACTAGTGTTTTGCATAACTGCAGCATAATGTCTGCATCCCTATGCTCCAGCCCTTTAGATATGAACTTGACTGCTTCTTTTTGGTCCTGGCCCTATGAGATGCAAAGCCCTTTCTTTGACTCTCACAACTGAGATGTTAGGCTTTCTCACCTTTGTACAACCAATTACAGATGCTTAACCAACCACTTTTGTATGGAAGTTTTCATAAACTGAAACTCTTACATTGAGAGTGCATAGTTCCTCAACTGCTTGAAACAAACTACTTCATTCCAGGAGAAAAGATGCTTACATATAAACTGAATTCAAAAGCTTTTTAACTAAATTTAAGAAAAAAAAACTTGCCAGCCTTACTTTCTGCTATGATAATATCTCAATTACATTTCTTTTCCTGTCATGAGACTTCACAATATCTACAAACTTCCATTAACCCTCCAGGAGGCCTTTAATCATCTGCTTTCTGATACAGATTGATTTAAAATCACCATTCTGTAATGGCTAACCTAATTAATTATTTCACCCTTGCACACAAAAAGACCAAACCCATATCCCACTTAAGGAGGTAAAATCTTTTTAAAAAATAATAAATCACACACCTTTCATTACACAGTGCAAAAGGCCTAACTAAGGGTTTCACCAGCAGATGAGCTGAGGCAGGGATGCAATAGAGTGATGTTATAGAGGTGGAAAAAGATCGCCCTAGTGATGACATAAATAAGTAGCTGGAAGCACATCTTGAAGTTAAATGTCACACCAATGTGATGAGGAGACTAGCTCAGTCTCAGGTTATTGCCAGAGTGAGGGATGGGGTCAGTCGTTCAGGAACAGAGTTTGAATTAGGATATGGAAGCAATGGCATCAGTTTTTCCAATAGTTAATTGAAGGAAATTTCAGCCCACGCACTTCTAATGTGGAATAAAAATTGAAAGAACTGCAGATGCTATAAATCAGAAACAAAAACATAAATTGCTGGAAAAGCTCAGCAGGTCTGGCAGCATCTGTGGAGAGAAATCAGAGTTAATGTTTCGGGTCCGGGGACCCTTTCTCAAAATGTTCTGATCCTGTTGAAGGGTGTAAACCTGAAAAGTCAACTTTCCTGCTCCTCTGATGCTGCTTGACCAGCTGTGTTCCTCCAGCTCCACACTGTATTGAGTGAGAGAGGTGGTAGTGGCCTGGGTATCATCATTGTACATGTAAAAAGTAACGCTCTGCTTCTGGATGATTTCGCAGCACATAGCTGAGCAGTAAGCGGGAGTCTAGGCTAGTTCCTTTGGGATCCTAGAGCAGCAACTGAAAAACAAGCCATTCTCAGGTTCCATATATATATGTTTTTAATCAACCTGTTCCTCTTGAACCCAGGCTGCATAGCCCACTGTGCCACAAAGGCCCCCTTCCTTAAGCTGTACTTAAATAATTTGAATGGAAACAGGTGAGAGCACTTCCACCCAGTGGAGAGTCAGTGGAAGAGGATGGTGTGGTCAGTTTTGTGAAAGGCTGCAACTGGTAAAGAAGTAGAAAATTTTTTGTGAGATGTTAAAATTGTGATAATGTCACTGAACTAGTAACGTAGAGCCGCAGGCTAATGCACTGAGGACATGGGTTCAACTTTCACTTTGGCAAATGATGAAATTGGAATTCAGTAAAATCTGAATGGTGACCATTTAGCCATTGTAGATTGTCATAAAAACCCATCTGGATCTCTAATGTTCTTTTGGGGAGGGAACGAAACTGCCATCCTTACCAGGTCTGGTCTACATGTGACTTCAGATCTACAGTACTGTGGTTGACTTATACCTGCTCTCTGGGCAGTAAGAGACAGTGAATAAATGCTGGCCTAGCCAATGATACCCACATGCAACGAACGATTAAAGCAAAGGTTTGCCTCTGTCACAGTCATACAATGGTGACTTTTGTGTCATTTGTGACTTTGATATTGTGATTGGGGTGGATACCTGATTGGAAAAATTCTAACATGGAGTTCCAGGAGTGATGGGCACAGATGCTGGAGGTGGCAACATGCTCAGGATAACAGAGAGGCAAAGGCGGTAAAAGATGGGTGGTAATTTGTAAAAAGACCAGGGAAATGTATTGTCTTTTCAGCAGATGGGTTGATGCTGGCAAATTTAACGGAAAATAGGATAACGTCTGAAGTGAGAGAGCCATTTGGAATATTAGTCAATGTGGGGACCAGGAGGGGACATTGGACGGTCAGCTCTTCAGTGGAAGTAGGGCTGAGGGAGCAGAAACTGAGTCTCATAGATAAGAAGAGTTGAAAGAGAGAAGGAGAAAGATGCAAGTCTATGGCTGAGGCTGCAGACCTTTAGAGAATGTTTAGCCCATTGATCATGAGGAAAGTTGGATTGTAATTGAGGCACCTTCTTGAACTACTAAAGTTCACTTGTTGCAGGTAGATACACTGCTGTTGGAAAGGGAGTTCTAGGATTTTGACCCAGTGACAGTGAAGGAATGGTAATCTATTTCCAGGTCAGGATGATGTGGTGAGTGAATGTGGTGGGCTTCAGTGCATCTCTAACACTTGTTTTTCTGGATGGGAGCGGTCGTGGGTTTGGAAGGTACTGTCTGAGGAGCGTTCACGAATTTCTGCAGTGCGTCTTGTAGATGGTACACACTGCTGCTACTGAGTATTGATGGTGGAGGGAGTGAATGTTGAAGACGGTAGATGTGGTATTAATCAAGCGGGCAGCTTTGGATGGTGTCAAGCTTCTTGCGTGTCTTTGGAGCTGAACCCATCCAGGCAAGTGATGTGGCCCAGCCACATATCAGGTGGTGATGAGCTTAGCCTGTTGATATTTATATCCTTTCAATTCAGTGTCCCTGGGACTTAAGGAAGTGGAGATTCAGACCACACCAAGAGATTAGTCAGATTGAGAAAGAGAGATGTTGTTAGTGGGAACAGGGCATTGAACTTGGAGGTGCAGGTCTGGTTAAATAATCAGCAGCTATCAAAATGAAAGATTAAGACTGCAGAGCTGGGATTTGAATGTACAGTTGGAAGTTTTTTCCCTTAATCTATCTTTGGATGTGAATGTAGTCAGCATTTATTGACTATCTCTTATTACCTTTCAATTTGAGTAACTTGCTTGGCCATTTCTGAGGGAAAATAACAGTCAACCACATTGACTTTGCTATGGACCTGGTCACCATTAGTGAGATTAGCTTTCAATTCTAGCTTTATTAATTGCATTTAAATTCCACAAACCAAAATGATAAAGACTGCAAAAAACAACAAAATAGAGGGACTTAGCAGACCTTGTCCATCATTCACAAAAAGCCAGCATCCAAATTCAGCAGCTAATAGGGAAGGCAAATGAAACATTGGCTTTTATTTAAAAGGGAATGGAGTATAAATGTAAGATAACAAGGCGTAGAGCTGGATGAACAC
>NW_025981225.1:0-474 GCF_021869965.1 Rhincodon typus | reverse complement strand
GGCTTCGCAGTGGGGTTAAAATTGAATCAGAGATAGTAGGAACTTCATCCAGCCCTGCACCTTGTTGTCTCGGATTCTCACAGTTTTAAATTTTATTTCATTCATTTGTGGGATGTGAGTATTGCTGGCTGGGCCAGAATTTATTGTCCCTCTCTAGTTGCCCTTGAGAGGAGGTGGTGAGCTGCTCTCTTGAACCTTGCTCTCTTGCTGTAGGTATTTTATGATGGAGGGAAGGTTGTTAATGAAGTAGCTGAGATGGTTGGATCTTACTACCCTAAGGAACTCCTGCAGAGATGCCCTGCAGCCTACATGAGTGAACTCTAACAACCACAACCATCTTTCTACGTGCAAGGTATGAGTCCAACCCGTGAAGAGTTTGTCCCGATACTCTCTAATTCCAGTTTTGCCAGGGCTAAGATAACAAGGCGTAGAGCTGGATGAACACAGCAGGCCAAACAGCATCAGAGGAGCAGG
>NW_025981224.1:0-5402 GCF_021869965.1 Rhincodon typus | reverse complement strand
TCAGCCTTCCTGCTCCTCTGATGCTGCTTGGCCTGCTGTGTTCATCCAGCTCTACACCTTGTTATCACATTGATTCTGTTTGCAGCAGAGGGGATCTGTGGCATCCTTGAACAAAGCCCTCCAGCAAGTTGAGCAGCCTATCTTTGAGAGTAGTAAACCAAGAAGTAAAAAGCACTGATTATCATTTGTTGTTTTAATCATTTTATTGAGTGAAATAAAGATTGTGACCTGTGCGATTAAGGTAGGAGCTGAACTATCATAAACTTATTTGAAATAGAATGGAAGGAATGACACTACAGACTTCTTTACTTCTCAGGGCCGGAGCAGTTGATCAGCAAACATTCTGGTAAAGCTGATCCTTAATATATCAGTTGCATCCCATTCAACAAGGTTGAATATTTTCAGTGATTTTTACAGTGAGCTTAAGATCAGATCAGATCATAGAATCCCTACAGTGTGGAAACAGGCCCTTTGGCCGAATAAGTCCACACCGAACCTCAGAACATCCCACCCAGACCCCATTCCCCTATTAAAAAAACCAAAAGAACTGCAGATGCAGGTTCTGAGGAAGGGTCACTGGACCCAACACGTTAACTTTTGTTTTCTCCTTCACAGATGCTGCGCTTTTCCAGCAGCTTTGTTTTTGTTCCCATTCCCCTATAACCCACCTAATTTACACATCCCTGGGCACTATGGGTAATTTAGCATGGCCAATCCACCTAGCCTGCACATCTTTGGACCATGGGAGGAAACCAGAGCTCCCAGAGAAAACCCACGCAGACACACGGAGAACTTGCAAACTCCACACAGGCAGTCGCCCAAGGGTGGAATTGAACCAGGGTCTCTGGTGCTGTGAGGCAGCAGTGCTAACCACTTAGCCACCATGCTTAGAACATAAAGGATTGACAGTTAAGTCAACTCATGTTTTCCGTGTTAATTGCATTTGCAAAGATGTCCGTCTGTGAAAGCCTGTCTGCAAAAGCCTGTCCATCATCAACATGACACAAGTCAGGAGTGTGATGGAACACTCCCCACTTGCAGCTCCAACAACAATCAAAATTTTGATGCCATCCAGGACAAAGCAGCCCGCTTGATTGGCATTGCATCTACAAACATTCACTCCCTTCACCACTGACACTCAGTAGAAGCAGTGTGTACTATCTACAAGGTTCACTGCAGAAATTCACCAAAGATCCTTAGACAACATCTTACAAATCCATGACCGTCTAGAAGGACAAGAGTAGCAGACACATGGGAACATCACCACCTTCAAGTTCCCCTCAAAGTCATTCACCATCCTGACTTGGAAATATATCACCGTTCCTTCACTGTCGCTGCGACAAAATCCTGGAACTCCTTGCCTAAGGGCATTGTGGATCCACAGCACATCGACTGCAGCAGTTCAATAGCAAGTTCACCACCACCTTCTCTAGGGCAACTACGGACGGGCAATATATGCTGGCCCAGCCATTGACATCCAGATCCCCTGAGTGAACTATTTTTTTAAAAAAGACTGAAGCACCATACCCTGTGGGTTGTGTAGGGATGAGTAATAAACACTGGTGTTGCCCATATCCTGACAGTTAATTTTCAAAAATCGTATCAGCACAATTCCTAATATTGTACGGAATGTGCCATAATTGCAAATGATCAACAAAGATTTTAACCCTTTTTTTTGTGCCGGAAGTGTTTCTGGTATGTTAAACCAGCAGAGTAAAAGTAAAAGTCTGTGGTTGAATTTGTGCAATTTAGTTAATTTTGTACAGTTTTGAAATGCACTTGCTTAAACACTCCAATGCCCCTTTTACACTGTTGGGTGTTTTCACTTCAGTCAAATGAGAACTGACATGTGAGGTGGCATTAAAAGGAAAGATTCTAAAAACATTAACTTTCTAGGTGTCTGTATGCCAGTGGAAAGCTTGCGAAGAAGAGGAGATTATTTAGACTTCCTTGTCTACAAGAAGCTAGTAAGAAATGCTAGGGTTTATCAGGCAGTCCTCAAAGCTAAGGCAGACTTAGGGTGAGTAACCACTGGTAGTGTTTTCCTGTCTCCTTTGGGCCACATATCATGCTGAAAAGACTGCATTTATTGCCCAGGAGAACTGAGTGACTTGTAACAGAATGTCAAAGGGCATTGAGACTCAATCATATTTTGTGAAATAGAACTCACTTGGAAGCCAGACCAATTAGGGCAGCACAGTGTCTCAGTGGTTAGCACTGCTGCCTCAGCACCAGGGATCCAAGTTCAATTCCACCCTCAGATGACTGTCTGTGTGGAGTTTGCACATTCTTCCCATGTCTGTGTCGGTTTTCTCCTACAGTCCAAAGATGAGCAGGTTAGGTGGATTGGTCACGGTAAATTACCCACAGTATCCAGGGATGTGCAGGCTATGTGGATTAGCCATGGGAAATGCAGGGTTATAGAGAAAAGGTGTGTCTGGGTAGAATGCTGTTTGGAGGGTCAGTGTGGACTCAATGGGGTGAATGGCCTGCTTCCACACCGTAGGGATTCTAATTAAGATTTGTAAGCTAATTGAGTTTTTACAACAATCCAACAGTTTATCAACACAAAGGTTTGATCTAACATGATGTGTAACTTTTGAGTTCCTAGTTCAGAACCTGGACAGTACTGCAGATGAGCTAATGAGAATAATATTTTGTTTGGAAAATAAATTTCATTCAAGTCCTTAATTTTTCAGAAGCTACTTTATAGAAATATTTTAGGAACAAAGAAGCATTTTATGTTTGGTTATAAAAAAACATACCTTTTGTTTTAAATTGTGTACAATTCAGGCATATTTTAATAGTTTATGAAGATAACCTTGTCATTGCACCACTATGCTGAATTTTAGACACATAAATTGCCCTCTCCACACAGAAATCAAAGCAGATACCTAGCGAATTCAGCGTGCCTCTTGTTCTGGAAGACCTCCATCTCTGAGTGTGCTCTATGAGTGTCAGGCACGTGGGATCCCACATCCATGGACATTGCCATCCAACATGTGGAAATCACTAAGAACCCTTGTGGTGCATCTCTGGTCCACTTGCAGGATGCTTCTGCCCTTTAATGCTCTACCTTGGGCTGTACCAACCACGATCATGTCATACTGCAGCAAGGACACTGTGCACTCGGAGACATGAACTAAATCAGGTTGTATCTCCAGGCTCTTTGCTGTGCTGTAGTAGTGCTCACTCACTCTGAACTTACTTATATACTTTCAACATCCCTGCCTAGCATTGCCCTGCCTTGTCTTATTGTCCTTTGCCCCGTTCAGCCAGAGAGGCAAGTCTCATTTTTCAACTGTCTTGTCATGCCATTTAATGCAGACACAAAGCCAGAAAGCTTGCCATAGTTGGCAACAATCTCCAGTCAAGTCAAGGGAGAATAGCCTTCAGTAGAGGGTTCCTATCACAGTAAGTCCAGGGCAGTCTGATACCAGTCCAAGGGTTTGATCATGATCAGCCAGCTACTCAAGGCAGTCAGAGTGAGGAAGCTGCCCACATGAGGGGTGAGGAGCTAAATGTCAGATAGTACACCACTCATCTTGAGTCTCTCTGCACCAATGGGATAGCTTTCTTGAGGAAATGAGAGAGATTCGGGTGTTAAGGGAGCTGAAAGTGCGTTCTGTTAGCTTTGGTGCAGGTGAGGAGATGCCTCGAATAAGTGAGCAGGCAGCACAGAGGGCAAGCAGAATCAGAGGTGTTAGAGAGAGGGTCACTGACAGTAACTGAGGGAAGACGTTGCAGGCAACAGTGAGAGTGGTAAAGCATGAGCCTTGGTGGGAGGTGGATGCAGTGGCAGAGATAGAGAGCGTAAGGTATCGGAGAGAAGATTGCGGCATTTACACTGGCAGAGCGGAGAAAGTCTTCCTCTTGTTTTCAGCGGCAGCAGCGCGAGCCAGAGTGCCGACGGGAAGTAAGGCAGTTTTTGATTCTCCCTGTATAAAAACTTACCTCGTGCACCCAGCGGCCCTCTTGTTTTCAGCGGCGGGTGTGTGGAGGGAACGCGAGCCAGGAAGAAACAGATAAATTTGAGCATTGGCTAAACCTGAAACACGACACATGTACTGTCTCCCACCCGTCCTCCTCCTCTAACCAAAAAAGACTGTGTGGAGGTTCGGTAAGGTAAGGTTTTATTTAAATTCTTCTTCTGGAAATCTAGAGTAGAGGGAATGGAAGCTAGGGCAGTTGCATGCTCCTCTTGCAGGATGTGGGAGGTAAAGGTCACTGCTGGTGTCCCCTCTGACTTCACCTGCGAGAAATGCACCCAACTCCAGCTCCTCAAAAACCACGTTAGGGAACTGGAGCTGGAGCTGGATGAACTCCGGATCATTCGGGAGGCTGAGGGGGTGATAGAGAGGAGTTACAGGGAGGTGGTCACCCCCAAAGCACAGGAAAATGGTAGCTGGATGACTGCCAGGAAGGGGAAAGGGAATAGGCAGACAGTGCAGGAATCCCCTGTGGCCATTCCCCTCAATAATAAGTATACCGCTTTGGATACTGTTGGTGGGGACGACCTACCAGGGGAAGGCCACAGCGGACAGGTCTCTGGCACTGAGCCCGGCCCTGTCTCACAGGAGGGAAGGGGGGAGAAGAGGAGAGCAATTGTAGTGGGGGATTCAGTAGTAAGAGACACAGACAGGCGGTTCTGTGGACGCGAACGAGATAAACGGATGGTATGTTGCCTCCCGGGTGCCAGGGTCGGTGATGTCTCGGATCGTGTCTTCAAGATCCTTAAGGGGGAGGGTGAGCAACCAGTAGTCATGGTACACATCGGTACCAATGATGTAGGTAGAAAAAGGACTGAGAATGTGAAAAACGAGTACAGGGAGTTAGATTGGAAGCTGAAGTCCAGGACAAACAGGGTAGTTATCTCTGGATTACTACCAGTGCCACATGATAATGAGGTAAGAAATAGGAAGAGAGTGCAGCTAAACATGTGGCTACAGGGCTGGTGTAGGAGGGAGGGCTTCCATTATGTGGATAATTGGAGCACATTCTGGGGAAGGTGGGACCTGTACAGTAAGGACAGGTTGCACCTGAACCGGAAGGGCACATATATCCTGGGAGGGAGGTTTGCCAGAGCTGTACAGGATGGTTTAAACTAGTTTGGCAGGGGGTGGGGAACCAGATTTATAATTCAGAGGATGAGGTACTCGGCCTTCCAACAGACACAACAGGGAGTGAGGTGGTTTATAAAGAAATGCGGTCGATGGAGCGTAATTGCAGACACCGAGATGGTTTGAAGTGTGTATACTTCAATGCTAGGAGTATCAGAAATAAAGCGGATGAACTTCGAGCATGGGTCTGTACTTGGAACTACGATGTTGTGGCCATTACAGAAACTTGGGTAACTCAGGGAGAGGATGGTTGTTGGAAGTTCCGGGATTTAGATGCTTTAA
>NW_025981223.1:0-5402 GCF_021869965.1 Rhincodon typus | reverse complement strand
CGGGGCTCATGCACAGACCTTTTCATCTGATTGGTTAAACTGTCGCACCCGCCCCCTTTTGCTCATGTGGGGTTTGGACACGGACTCGTGGTCACATGGTTCCCAGTGACTAATTAGTTGCCGAACACCTGGTCTTTCTTCGTCCGTAGTTCTATACTTTTAACCTGGTCCACATCTGAGTTTGAAAGCCTGTTTCTGCGTATACCATCTTTTTTGAGCCTTGTACGAAGTCTTTCGTGAGGCTTGTTCCTCAGTCTTGGCTCTGGATGTTACCCTGTCTGTTGGGGCCATGATATGGTGGCTCTCAGGGAAGGTTGAGTTGAGTTGATGAGTCGGTAACTATGTAGCAGATGAACCATCTCTCAGATCAATGTGAAGTTATCTAATTTCGGGGCAAAAACTGAAAAGCCATTTAATTTCTGAAGGGTGATAGATTGGGAAAGGGAGGGGTGCACCGACATCTTAGTGTCCTTGTACCAGTCGCTGAAAGCAAGTATGACCCTGACCCTGACCCTGACCCTCCAGCAGGTGGTGAACAAGGCAGATGGTTTGTTGGCTGCCTTATTGAGGGGATTCATGGATTGGTTATAGCGACAGTGAGTGAAAGATTTACCAGAGTGATTTCTGGGATGGTGGTATTGAATGATGAAGGGAGACTGGATCAGTTAGAGCTATATTCGTGGGAACTGAAAAGAAGAACGGGCATCTGATGGAAGCCTATAAATTTAAAGAGGACTGGATAAGGTAGATGCAGTAAGGATGTCCTCAATGACTTAGGAGTCTCGAAATAGGGCTTCGAGTCAAGGAGGAAAAGGAGATCATTTAGGAAATGAGGAGAAATGTCTTCACCCAGGCAGAGGTTCGCCTGTGGAATTCTGTCTGGGAACTGTTGAGGTCAAACCACTGACTATTTTCAAAGGGAAATTGGACATTGTGCTTCGGACGAAAGAGAACAAAGACAGTGGGTAGAAACAGTGTGAGTTCAATGATCAGCCATGATCATGTTGAAAGGTGGAACAGGCTCGAAGTGCTTACTCCTTTTCTTCGATGTTTCAATGAGCCGAAGGAGACAAGATTGATTGGAATGACCCCATGGGTGAGGACTTCAGGGTTTTTTAAAATCATTTGTGAGATCTAAAGATCGCTGGTTGGTCCAGCTTTATTGGCTGGCATTATTTGCCCCATGAGAAGGTGGTGTTGAGCTGCCTTGTTGAACCACTCCAGTCCTTGTGCTGACATTTGTCCCACAATCATTAGAATCCCTGCAGTGTGGAAACAGGCCATTTGGCTCAACAGGTCCTTAATGACTCCAAAAAGCATTCCTCCAGACAGACCCCGCCCTCACCCTCCTCATCCCTGGACACAATGGGCAATTTAGCGTGGCCAATTTACCTAATCCACACATCTTTGGTGTGTAGGAGGAACCCGGAGCACCTGGAGGAAACCCACAAAGACATGGGAAGAATGTGCAAACCCCCACACTCAGTCACGTGAGACTGAATTGAAACCAGATCTCTGGTGCTGTGAGTCAGCTGTGCTAACCATTGGCCACTGTGCTGCTCGTAAGGACAATATTGTTAGGAAGGGAGGTCCGGGGGTTTGACCCAGCGACAGTGAAGGAATGGTGACATATTTAAAGTTTGGAGGGGATCTTGTAGTGAGTTGTATTCCATGTATCTGCTGCCGTTGTCCTTCTGGATGGAAGTGGTCACGTGTTTGGAAAGTGCTGTCTGATGATTTTTGGTGGAATTCATGCAGTGTACCTTGCAGATGGTACACACTGCTGCTACTAAAGTGTTGGTTGTTAAGGGAGTGAATGGTTGTGGATGTGGTGTCAATCAAGTGGGCTGCTTTGTCCTGAACAGTGTTGAGCTTCTTGTGTTGTTGGAGCTGCACCTGTCCAGGCAAGTGGGAAATATTCCATCACAAGCCTGTCTTGTGTTAATGTGGAGAAATTCAGAAGCTCAGGTTGTCCTTAGCCTTCTGAATGATGAAAAGTCTGCCGAGTGACTCCGTCTCCTGGAATTTGCCGGTCTGTTCAGTTGTTGAGGCATTTGCACCAAGTCCTTGGAGGTGGAACAGTTGTTGCCCTGTAAATTTGATGTTTCAGTTCCATATGCATTCATTGTGTTGCTTCCTCTCCACGTCCTGCTCTGACAGGTGCAGCAGTATCCCACAACATGAGCAGACGGTTGCTGCATCTTTCCTCGTCCTCTACCCCACCTAACAGAAATCTGACAGTGTTAGCCTCATACGTAACCCCCCCAATTTGGATGGTTTTCTCAACGCACAATGATCCCTTATCCTCTTCCACTCCTCCTCCCCGCCATTCCCATGGGGAGTAGGTCACTTGACTAACTGATGCATTCTTTTTAACATTCAGCCAGTGAAGGAAAGAGACGATCATCATTAACCTAGCCACCCCAAACACACGCACACCCCCATGCTGGTACTGAGTGGTGGTGAAGGAGCCATCTTTCAGAAAGAACCTTCTTCAAAAAGACCATGCCTGCCATCACGAGAACAGATAAATCTTGTGTATTATTTACAGAAGAGGGTATTTCTCTTCTGTATGACCTGGGGCTGAAATGTTTCTGTTAACTTTTGTTTTAGTGACATTGAGTATCAAATGGTTGCCCCTCTCTGCTCTAGTGTTATTAATTAGGATATTTGAAGATTACAATTTTAGTTTGGCGACAGCATTTGTAATTTTTCTCAGATTTTCTCTCTCTCTTTCTCCCTCATGGTGGATAACTGTCTTCCTTCACAGTTGCATTCAATGTATTTCCAAGTCAGGATGGTGATTGGCTTGGAGGGGAACATGAAGGTGGTATTTCTAATATGCTATCCTTGTTCTTCCAGTCGGAAGTGGTCGTGGGTTTGTCTGAGGATGTTTAGTGAATTTCTGCAGTGCATCTTGTAGATAGCGTGCACTGCTGCTACTGACTGTCGGTGGGAGACGGAGTGGATATTTGTGAATGTAGTGCCAGTCAAGCGTGCTGCTTTGTCCCAGATGGTTTAAAGCTTCTTGTGTTGTTGGGGCTGCACTCATCCAGGCAAGTGGGGACTATTCCATCACACTCCTGACTTGTGCCTTGTAAATGGTGGACAGGTTTTGAGGAGTCAGCCGGAGAATTACTCCCTGTGGTATTCCTAGCTTCTGACCTGCTCTTGCACTGTGTTTATGTGGTGAGTGCAGCAGAGTTTCTGGTCAATGATGACCCTCAGGATGTTGATAGTGGGGATTCAGTGATTGTAACACTGTAGAATGCCAAGGGGCAGTGGTTAGATTGTCTCTTATTGTTGATGGTTGTATTGTGTGACACAAATGTTATTTGCGCTTGTTGTCCCAAGCCAGGTCTTGTTGCATTTGAACAAGGACTGCTTCAGTTTCTGAGGAGCTGCGAATGGTTCTGAACAGTATGCAATCATCATCGTAAAGGGTTCAGCATTGAGGGTATGACACATAATTGGACATTCAGTACTGAGGGGGTGCCTCATTGTCAGAGGGTCAACATTGAGGCAGTGCCACATCCTAAAGGGGTTAGAATTGAAGGAGTGCCACTTGATTACAGGACCCGTGCTGAGGTATTGCAGCACTGAGAGAAGGACGAATTGAGGGAATGCTTTATTGACAGAGGGTCAATCTTGAGGTATTGAAGCACAGTCAGCGGTTCACTACTGAGGGGGCCCCTCATTGCCAGAGGGTTAATACTCAGTCAGTTCCTCAATGTAATGGGGTCAGAATTGAGGGAGTGCGAAATGATTAAAGGGTCAGGACTAACAATACAGGACTGACAGTGAGTCATTTTTGTAAGAGTCAGAGGGTCAATACGGAGGCAGTGCTTCATTGTGTAGGTGTTGGAATTGAGGGAGTGCCAACTGATTAGAGAGTGAGTCCAGAGGCATTGTGTCACGGTCAATAGGTTAGAGCTGAGGGAGTGCCACATATTAAGAGGGTTGGTACTGCGGTATTTGCAGCAGTGTGGGAGTGCCTCGTTCTCAGAGGATATTACTGAGAAAGTGTTTTATTGTCAGTGGAACATGGAGTCATAGAATCGCAAATGTACAGTATGAAAACAGACGCTTTGTTCCAACTCGTCCATACTGACCCGACAGATAATTAATTATCTTGATCGTGGTGTGCAGGGGACAATTTCCAAGTTTGCAGATGCCATTAAACTTGAGAATTGTAAATTTTGAGAAGAATAGTGTGGAACTCCAAAAGTGCATTAAAAAGTTTATGGAGTGGGCAGATAGGTGGAATATGAGGTACAATGCAAAGAAGTGTAAGGTGATGCATTTTGTCTTTCAAGTGTTTTTCCGACCAATGTAAAATACGAGTATGGACGTGCACAGTTGAAATGATGGTAGCAGTACAGCTGGAGGGAGCAATAAATAAAGCATACAGCCTTTATTAATCGTGGTATAGAGTATACGAGTAAGAAGTTGATGATTTTGAACTTCTGCAAGGTAAGTTAAGTCTCAGCTGGAGTATTGTGCACAGTTGTGGCCTTCACATTATGGGAAAAAGGCAAATGCATTGATCTGCTGTTTATTACTAGAATGGTTCCAGGGAGGAAAAGCTTCAGATACAAGAATAGATTGAAGAGTTTGGGACTGTTCTCTCTCAATAGCAGGCTGAGAGGAGATGGAATTGAGGATTTTTGAAATCATGAGAAGGCTAAACAGAGTAGATCGGGAGAAGATGTCCCTGCTCGTAGAGTAGCTTAATCACAGAGTGTGTAGTTAGGTTATGTCGTGCACTGCTGTAAATGTGATGAATGAGGTTCAATGGAGACGTACAGAGGACATTGGATGAAAATGGTGTGCAGGTGATAGGCGGAAAAAGGTTTTGTATGAGATGATAGAGACAACTCAGTATGATGGGCCAAATGGCCTCCTTCCCCTTCTGTAATTTTGCGATTTGGTGTATCCAAAAATTACCTGAAATTTATTACAAACACCTATAAAACAGCACTGTTACTACTTAACCATCATTCAAAGGATTACTTTGACTTCAAAATGGTTTTGTACACTCTCCGAAGACAGATAACATCGGGTTAAAAATGACACAGACGCAGAGGGTCAACACTGAAGCAGGACCTCATTGTAACAGGGTTAGAATTGAGGATGTGCCCCTTGATTGGACAGCCATTACTGAGATTTTGCAGGTCTATCACAGTGTAAATATTGAATGAATGCCTCATTGTCAGAGCGTCAGAACTGTGGGAGTGCATTATTGTCAGAGGGTCAGCACTGAGGCAGTGCCTCAATGTGCAGATGTCAGAATTGAAGCAGTGTCACATGATGGAAGGGTCAGTCCTGAGGTATTACAGCCCTGTCAGTGGTTTGCAACTGTGGGAATGCTTCCTTATCATATGGTCAGTACTGAGCAGGTG
>NW_025981222.1:0-5402 GCF_021869965.1 Rhincodon typus | reverse complement strand
CATAGTGATAACACAGTCTGAGTAACTACCTCCCGACTTCTGCTAAGCTCATTAAAATCTCACATGCTAAACTAATTAAAATTCTTTCTCTATGCCATCAGTTTCTCCCATGGCTGCCTTTTCTGTCTTGGCCTAAATTCCCATCCACCCGTGCGATGTAATTTCTGTCTTGGCCTAAATTCCCATCTATCCTTGTGATGTAAAACTTTTCTTCCACAGTTCCCTCCTTGTTGATGTTTTTAGATCAACACTTTTAAAATTTTACATCTCTCTCTTGGTGAAAAGGGGGCTCATATCCCTCTGGGTAAGGACGCATTTTTAGACATTCCTCCTCATCATAACTATCGTCATCAAAATTCTCAATCACTGTTCTAGGGTACATCGGCACCAGAGGTCGGTGTCCTCCTATCGGGGATAACAGGGTGCAAATAAATCTAGCAGCTACTACGCAAATAACCACCATGATAAATATTACACCATAATGTGTCAGAGTTCCCCACCAGTTACCAAACATCCACCAACTTCCGGGAGGATTATAATTATGAAACTGTTCTCCTATCTTCTTAATTTTCTCGGCCGACTTCCTAATGTGATCAGCCAGGTTAGTAATGTTTCCTGATTCGTCGGGAATATAAGTGCAGCACTCTTGTCCTATAATGGCAAAGGTACCCCCCTTTTCAGCCAACACAAAATCCAAAACCATCCTATTCTGCAGTGCCACAGTCCTAACCGCCACTAATTCTACTGTAACTGCAGATAGAGCTTGCTGTGTCTCCCTGAAACCTTCTGCTGTTTCATTTGCTAATTTCTCTAATGCAGAGGCCATATTTATTAACTCCCTGGCTGCTTTTCCAGTTCTATGAGATGGAAAAGCTATCATCCAAAACCCCTCTGCTTCGGTTATAGATCTCCTTCGTATATTAGTGCTGGAACTGGTTATGCGGTTAACCCAGGGATGTTGAGTTAGAGACTCAAAGTGTTGGATCTGGGGTACGACATATGCTAGATAACAACAGCCTGTCCACTGCATCGGGAATAAAGGTGGCAGGGTTGATGGCGGGGGATTGCTCGTATTTATAGTTGGAGCGAGAGAGAAGAATCACCTCATAGCCAGTTCGTCGGGCAGTTGTAAAATGCTGAGTGGCAGCAGAGTTCAGTAACAGCAGAACTGCGTGGGGAACTACCACTGTACACGGATGATCCAACACAATGGGGATAGATTTTTCCACCATTACGGCAGTAGTGGCTACTGCCTGTAGACAGGTCGGCATGCCCATCATGACCGCAGGGAGCGTCGCGGAATAATAAGCCACTGGACGCCTCCTTCCCCCGTGTCCCTGACACAGGATCCCCGTGGCGAATCCTTGCAATTCGTTCACTTATAGTTGGAAAGGCTTGCTATAGTTCGGGAGGCCTAATGCTGGTGCGCTGATCAGTGCGTGCTTTAACTCCTTGAATGCCTTATCCCTGTCAGCTGTCCATTCAACTGCAGTCGGTTTGTGTTGCAGTGTGGCGGTTCGCAACACAGCGTCTCGCTCCCTATACTCAGGGATCCACTGCCGACAGTATCCCGCCATGCCCAGGAAAGAGAGGATATCATTTTTTGTCTTAGGGGTTGGGACTTGCTGAATACGATCCTCTCCTAATCTTCTCCACCCTTTCCCGATGTGAAACCCTAAATACTGTACGGTCTCCTGGCAAAGTTGCATTTTCTCCAGGGACACCTTATGTCCTCGGTTGGCGAGGTGCATCAGAAGGGTTAAGGAGTCAGCCAGCCACTGAGGGCCTGTGGTGGAGGCGAGCAGGATATCGTCTGCGTATTGCATGATGGTGGAATATTCAGACAAGTGGCACTCGTCCAGGTCATGTTTAACAGCTGCGGCATAAACTGCTGGGCTTTCAGTATACCCTTGTGGCAGACGTGTCATGAAGGGTCTAGGCCCGAAACGTCAGCCTCTCTGCTCCTATGATGCTGCTTGGCCTGCTGTGTTCATCCAGCCCTGTACCTTGTTGTCCATGTATACTGCTGGTTTTTATAAGTAAATGCAAACAGATACTGGCTGTCTTTGTGTAAGGGAACAGAGAAGAATGCTGAACATAGGTCGACTACTGTAGAGGCGCTGGCCTCCTCAGGAATAGACGTCAGTATAATATTGGTATCGGGCAAATTGCCCTTAAGCCCTACACATTTTTTCGACCTGACTTCGGAATGGGCAGTATAGGGGTGTTACAGGGACTCTGTGTCTTCATTATTACCCCTTGTTGCAGAAGCGAGTCTATCACTGGGACGATGCCATCCTCTGCTTCAGCGGTTAAACGGTACTATTTAACACACGGCAACACCACATTCTTCTGCAGGGTAACCCTGTGCCCTGGTGCGGGGTGGACCTTTCCCACATGATTTCTGCGCTGTGCCCATAGATTTACTGGCACCTGTGCTAGGACTGTAGGGAGGAGAAGAGGATCCTCTTTTGGTGGTTGCTACCTTTCAAAAATGGTTTCCCTGACCTCGGGGCGTATAGCAATCCACCCCTCCCTGTCATTAAAGAATTCAATACGTGCTTCTTGTCCCCATGTTTATACCTTCGGTCGTACAATGTAATGTGGCTTCCAGTTTACAAAGAGTTTGTCGGCCCAGTAGGGAGAGTGCGGCTGTCTTACACATCTCTTTCCTTTATTTTCAATTGGGTTGGCAAGGAAAGGAGTTCCGCCAGCGGGACGCCAGCTATCCCCATGGTTTCAATTAGGTGGCCACTTTCTAGGACAGAGCGGGGTACAGAGGACATGGTGGCACCGGTATCAATCAGACAGTCCAAATATTTATTTCCTAATTTAATAGTAGTCATAGGCTCTTCTCTCATAGTTTTGGACATTATGATGATGGCCGCTTGTACCACCCTCCCCTCGTGGCACCTCTATGCCAATGGATTCGGGTGACTAAAAGAGAAGGGAGGCATCTCCCCTCCCCTCAGGTCCTGGCCTCATCCTGATCTACATTCCCGGGCCCAGTGACCCTTCCTTCCACAATTGTTACACTGGTCTCGGGATTTATCTCGAGACCACTTTTGTCTCCTTCCACCCCCTCCACCCCTATTGGTCTGGGGATATCCTCCTTTTTGATAAAATTGTTCCATCACTTCGGGCTTGTTCTCCTCCTGGGAAATGAAAAGGCCCTGTCTGTCCATATTCATTAATGAAGTGACCACTTCTCCCCATTGTTGATTCTGCCAATTTAGGTTTGCCAATTTGTAAGCCTGCGCCTGGTGGGGTAGCATACAGCTTAGTAAAGTTTGGACTGCCAGTGGTCCATTCTCCAGGGGAATACCTGCTCTTCCCATTTACTTCTGTACTTGGCTATAAAATCTGGGACAGGCTCCCCTTTTTGCTGCAGGCAGCGGGCTACTTCCCCTATATCGCTATGTTTTCGTGCTCCTCTCATTACAGCTTCCTTCCCTCTATTCTGTAGCCAGTGAGACAGAGACTCATTCCTGATTGCAAGTTGGTCATCATTTGGTCTCCAATCTCCGTTTTCACGGGGGGGAATAGTGAATCCCTCTTTTAGAGATGACCACGAATTTCCATATGCACATTTCAGTAGCATCTGCACTTCCCCGGGGAGAGGGGAGTAGATCGTACATATTTGTACCAGCCAGTTGTGAAAGGCATTGGGTCTCTTTAAGGGGTCTGGGGCTTCAGACACCATGGCTCAGGCTTCTGCCGGAGTCCAGGGTTTTAGTATAGCAACATCTCCTATCATAATACGGGGAGCTTGTAAAACCTCCACCTCCCCTCTTGTCTTATCCTTAGCTTTTCGGCTAGGCTGTCTTCGGAAGACGCTAGTGCTACTAACTGTCGACTCGGATTCCCCTGTCCTCTGGGATTCCTCGCGTCCACCGACAGCCTCCTGTGCCAAGGGGCCCCAGTAGGGTGGGGGTAGGGCTGCAGCAATTAGTATCAATTCATCCACTCCATCCCACCAGGGGGAGGGTCGCTGGCTGGGGCAGGAAGGCGGGGATATAATCCCACTCCGGTGGGGGGTTGGTTTCTACTGCCTTTTTAGCCACTGACTCTATTTGGTCTTTTCGTTTGGGGAGTTTTGGTGGCTGGTGCCTTCTTGTCACTTCCTTCCACCTTTTAAAACACCCCAACATATAGTCCACATCCCAGTTTGGGTCGCCATCCCCTTCTCACGTGACATCCTCCCAAGTTTGAATTAGTTTTAAATTAAAGCTTCCCCTATAAGGCCACTGTCCGTCCGACCACCCACATAAATCACTACTAAAGGTAACTGCATACCGATCATCTCCGGTTTCTTTAATTACAGTACTGGCTGGGGATCCTGGTGGGACTAAGGGGTCCCCCAATAGTTGTCACTGTTTCTTAACTTTATCTTTTTTAAAGTTTTCTGTCCTACCTTCAATGGTCTGCCAGTTTTACCTCTAGCGTTCCTCTGCTTGTCAGCAGGACCAGCATTACCTGATCGACTGCTTCTGGTCCCCATCTTCTCTTATCGGCTTCATCTCCTCTATCCCTTTTCTGTGAAAGTAAAGGTTATACAAAACACTACTACTCTATAACCCCTTTATTTACACTATTTACACTGAGCGCTCACCGGTTTTCCCGCCAAATCGCGGGCCCTTAGTGGAGACGTCTGAGTCTGATTTCCCTTGGCCCCCAATTCTTCCTAGCCTCACCCTGTTCCTCAGCCCTCGGGCGTCTTGGCAGTTTTCTTGGACTAGGTCACCGGCCGGGCAGTCTTCTTAGACTGTGGGCGGCCTGGAGCAATCCCCCGTTCAGCTAGGATTAACTCCGAGCAATCCCCCTTTCAGCTAGGATTTGCTCAGCTTGGTCCCCCTCTCAGCTCGGACCGGCTCAGATCCGTCCCCCTCCTTGTTGGACAGTCTAGGTTTCAGACTCCAGTGTCTCCACTCAGGTGTTTCCATCCAAATCCCATTCTGTGGGATCCTGCCAGCTACGCCAAATTGTTGTAGAAATTTTTATTTCTACTTAACTAATAATGAGACTTGACTCCAACTCCCATTCGCAGTTTATTTTCTTACTTGGTACCAAGGAAAGTGAGTGTCGATCTCCACTGGCACCCGACTCTTTCAATACAGAGTATAACAATTTCCTTTTTACCATTAATTTCAGAGCAGGGTGTTCCCGTGACATCTTGTGTTTGTTGATTCATTCATTGTAAGTTTAAAGAAAACAGATACTGCTCGAGTAACAAAAATGCTGTCTTACAGATGCCTTAATAATTACTTCTTCAAGTGACCTTCGGCATGCAGCTAGCATAGGGAGTGACTTACAGTTTGATTGAAACTCTAGCTTATCAGTAACTAGGCTCCATGGGGATACAAGGGACATCTCTAATTCAGCCTAAAACCTTGGTATAGTGA
>NW_025981221.1:0-5402 GCF_021869965.1 Rhincodon typus | reverse complement strand
CGCAGTTCTTTCGGTTTTTACCACATAAAATAATTTTGGGATAGGAGACCAAATGTGTAGTCAAGGAGGTCACTTTTAAAGATGGAATTCTAAATCTTGGAGCTGGGGCAACTGAAGTCATAGGCACCAATAATGGGCTGAAGGAAACCAGTTGTGTCGAAAGGGCAGAATTGGAAGATTGTGGTGACCCCAAATGGTGGTAGGATTGGAGAGGTTCACAGAGATAAGGTACATTATAGAGGCTGGTGGATCTTTTAGAAATAGGAATGATTATAAAGGCTGCAGAGGATTACAGAGATAGGAAAGTGGTAGAGTCGAGTGCAATTTAAAGCAACATCTGGACATATATATGGATAGGAAAGATTTAGAGGGATATGAGCCATATGCGGGCAAATGGGACTAGTTCAGTTTAGGAAACCTGATTGGCATGGACGAATTGAGCCAGAGGGTCTGTTTCTGTGACTCTATGACTCTACGACAGAGATCAAAACTTCCAAACGAGACGGTGATGAAAAATGAGCTGTCCATCCAATAGATACCTTCACAACCACAATACTTGCCATTAAGAAACAGTGGATAAGACGAACAATGGTAAACCAATCCAATGCAATCTATTTTATAAAAGCAAAGAACTGAGGATGCTGGAAATCTCAACAAAAATAAATTTCTGGGGAAACTCAGCAGGGGTCTGGCAACATCTTTGGACAGAAACAGAGTTAATGTTTCATGTCTGGTAACCTTTCATCAGAACAGGTTCTGAAACAGGGTCACTGACTCAAAATGTTAACTCTGTTTTTCTTTCTACAGATTCTGTCAGACCCGCTGACAATCAATTTTATGCCTCACTTCCAAAATTTCAAAAATTTGACTCATACCCAACATGCAGATCCAGAAAATGAATTTGAAGAAACCGTAACATGAACAACCAAAAATGAATTAATTTCTGATCATATCGATTTACATTCGAAGCATGAAATGGAACAAGTAGCTAAATTTCCCATAACAAACATGGTCACCATGGTTTTATATTTGGATAAGTCTTGATGGGGTTCAGATCATGGTTAGGGTTACATTTATGTAATAGTTAGGGTTGTGGTTAAGGTAATGGTTAGGGTTATGGTAATAGTTAGGGTTAGGGTTATGGGTAGTATTATGGTTATGGCAATGGTTGATGATATTCCATTCCGAATGTTGCTATGTTATAAATTGTTCTGAGATCTTTGCGCATTTCTTGAAGTTGCATTATGCTTTGTAAATTTTAAGGATGGTTTTTAAACCAGTATGCCTTTGAATCTAATAAGTTTTAAGAATCTACTCCAAAACCTTAAAACTTTAAGAAACCAGGCCCCTCAGAAAATCTAATCTCAATGTTAAGGGTATTCCACACTTCTCTTTCTCTCATAGCTAGTGTTGATGAGACAGCAGGTGAATTTGACCTGTGAGTATGATCCCTGTCAATGAGGAGGAAACCAATCCCTATGTTCAGATACTCAGCAGCAATGGGCATTTTCTCATACCCAAAAAGAACATCATCATGGGGTTCAGGATTTACAGTGAATCATTGTGAAATGTTACTCAAGATTACCCCAGTTACTCCAGCCAAAGTGTAGTACTCTACATTGTATCTTGTTTCCATTACTGGTTGAAGGAAATTTTGATTAAGGGGTAAAACAATGCTTACACAGTGATTTCATGAGCACTGGATATCTCAAAAAAACTTTACAGTGTTTTGGAAGCATAGTCACTGTGACCATTGGAAATGCAACAGCTAATTTGTGCACTGCAGTGTCTCACCAATGTTACACTGACCAGATAATCTGTCTTTTTGTATTACACGAGAAATATCAACCAGGATATAGAGGAAAAATACCAGTAGGCAATGCACCTTTGCCTGAGTTTCGCACCTCCTTGCTCTATATTTATTCATTGCTGGCTGGGCCAGCATTTACTACCCAGAGTGCAGTTTAGTGTTAATCACATTGCTGTGGGTCTGGAGTCATGTGTAGGCCAGATCAGGTCAGGATGACAGTTTACTTCCTGTAGTGATTGGAACCAGGTGGATCTTATTGACTATGAGATCCCTGATTGGGGCTGTCAAGCTGGGCCAATCAGGGAGCTCTGGCTGACAAACATAAACAGGGGATTCACAAGTTATCCCGACTTTGGGCACTGACTCACTCTTTCTTCAGGTGTTAGTGAGAGAGGTAGTATCAGACACAGAAATTATAAGTAAAGGATGAAAGGATCACACTGGTTGGCCACAGCCAATGTACTAGACACATGTAAATAAGGGGTGACTTGGTGATGGTTATTTCACTTCCCTAAAAGAGATCAGCAAACCAGATGGGATTTTCCTGACCTCGGATATGGTTTCATGGTCATCATTAGACTCTTAATTCCAGGTTTTTTTTAAAAATTGGATTCAAACGTCACAATCTGCTATGGTGGGATCTGAACCTAGGTGCCCAGAACATTAGCTGAGTTTCTGGATTAATTACCTAACAATAATACCACTAGGTCATCACTTCCCCAACTGCAGAGGTGCTTAATATGATGGGTTTTGCAAAAGGTACAATGGAGAAATGATGGAGATTGAAATATTTGAACTTACTTCATTTTCAAAGATTACGTAGGAAAAAACAAAGACATACTTTTTTATCACTTGCAAATATTTCTTACATTTGTACCAAACAAATGTGACTACCAGCCATTGTACAAGGAGCTGATTTTATTGGAAGTAAATTGTGAGCTCAGATTACACAAAGCCCCAGGTTCAGCATATGGCAGCAGCTGTGCATCCAGTTTTATAAAGAATGTTCGAATGCAGAATATCTGGCCTGCATTTCCAGTTCAATGCAGCATGGACAGTTGAATCCGTGCCAGTCCTTATTTGACTTTAATTTTGCTTCTGAAATTGGAACTAAAGCAAACTCTGTGAGCTATCATTCCCTGGTATGAAGGTGCAGAGCAAAGAAATGACTGTTATTTAGTGCAGTGTTCAGATTGTATTACAATGGCCTCATCTCAGTGTTGGTGTGATCACTAACAAATTAGCAGTCACCTTAGAAGGACAACATTTGGGGCGGCTGGTGAATGAGCTATTCATGAAGCTACCTAACTTAGCAACAAGTCTTCAGCAGTTTGAAATAATAATAGTAAATAATATCAAAGAATTTATTTGATCAAACCCACTCCATCATAATAATTATTCGTTGTGCAATTTGTGCATAAAGAGATCCAGTAACTATAAGAACAGACATTAGCACATCACATGAGACATGTTATAACATTGAGGTGATGGCCTAATGGTATTGCATTGGATATGGGCATCTCTGGCTAGATCAGCATTAATTGCCCATCCCTAATTGCCCAAGAGGCAGTTAAGAGTCAACCACATTGCTGTGGGTCTTGAGTCACATGTAGGCCAGACCAGGTAAGGATGGAAGTTTCCTTCCATAAAGGACATTAGTGAATCATATGGGTTTTTCCCAACAATTGGCAATGGGTTCATGGTCACAATTAGACTCTTAATTCCAGATTCCTTATTGAATTCAAATCCAACATTTACTATGGTTAGATTTGAACGCGGGTCCCTAGAACATTAGTTGAGTTGCTGGCTTAATGGTCCAGCCATAATACCACTAGGCCATTGCCTCTCATTATTGTTAGGCTAATAATCCAGCAATCCAATAATATGCTGGGGACCTGGGTCTGAATCCTGCCATAGCAGATGGTGGCAAACGAATCCAATAAAAATCTGGAATTAAGTGTCTAACGATGACCATTAAACTGTTGTTGGGAAAACTGTATCTGATTCACTAACGTCTTTTAGGTAAACGAAATC
The DNA here is from genome assembly GCF_021869965.1 of Rhincodon typus. Classification (NCBI taxonomy): domain Eukaryota; kingdom Metazoa; phylum Chordata; class Chondrichthyes; order Orectolobiformes; family Rhincodontidae; genus Rhincodon; species Rhincodon typus. The sequence continues at coordinate 1,558 of NW_025981221.1, read as the reverse complement.
TGCTGTCCTTACCTGGCCAGGCCGACACGTGACTCCATAGTCAAAGCAATATGGTTGACTCTTAACTGCCTAATGGGCAATCAATGCAGGCCTAGTAAATGAGATGTTGAGGGGAGAGGGAACACAAGGCTGCAGGTTCTCTGCTGTGACTAACACCCTTGCACTGGTCATATCTCCTCATAGCACAACCCTCATGCTCCCCTGAAGAAGAAAACTCAAAACTTAAGTGGATTATTGCAAACCCTTTAATTAAACATTATCCTTTACAGTGGACTTTGTATGAAAGTAGGTTATAATTTACATGATAATTAAAAAGAAAATGTATATCTTCTTCAAAAATTCCTTAATCTGAAATTTGTTTCACTGACATGATATACTGCATGTACACCACAAGTATAAGTAAGTGATTTCTTGGCTCTGTCAAAATTTTTAGTTAACTAATTTAGGGATAGAAGGAATTGATTTACATAAGATTGGCTCTTATCTCGAGCTATATTGGTTTTCTAATATTGAGGCAATGTCATCTGAAACAATAGAACAATGCAAGATAATGTCTATCAAAAAGTTCAGGTAAGATCACAGTAAAAATTATTTTGTTCTTTAGTGTCAAGATTGCAAGAATGTATGATACGTTGCTTCATCAACAGCTAATCATATATTTACTGGAGCTCTCATTTCAGCTGTTAAGTTCCATATTTTGTGACAGGAATGCTGTTCTCAAACTTAACACAGAGTATGGTTACAGCAGCTTCACAATCCTTCATCTGTGAATGAATGAGTAACGTCACTTGGGGCCTCTACTCTTCAGGCACTGTGCAGCCCTGCAGTTCACTGAACAAACCGTGCATCAAATCTAAAGGTTAAGAGGATTTTAATTATGTCATGATCTCCATGGAGAATGACAACTTTTAAAGAGTTTTGAATTCTCACTTAAAGACAGAGAATGCTGGAGAAACTCAGCAAGTTGTGCAACATCGGGGGAGACAGAAACAGTTAACATTTCAAGTCCAATATGATTATTCTGAAGAAGACTAAGACAACTGCGTTCAGTTAAATCGAAACAATAACTCTGTTTCTATCTCGACAGATGCTTCCAGATCTGCTGAGCTTTTCCAGTATTTATTCCAGTATGTTTTTATTTCAAATTTCTAGCATCTGCGGTATTTTATCAAAATTCTTAGTGACGAACTGGAAAGATTGCACAAGAATTCAGACTTTAAAACATTTACTGTAATAAACAAACTAAAATCAACACTCTTCAGTTGAGAACTTTATAATCTAAACCAGAAAAAAAATCTCCTCTTTAACTTGTAAAACCAAAACTGTTATCTCACATTTATACTTTCCTCTGTCCCTTAAGTGAAGAATTCATTCACCAGGAACCAATCAAACTATTTGTTTTAGAGATAGCAGGAACTGCAGATGCTGGAGAATCTGAGATAACAAGGTATAGAGCTGGATGAACACAGCAGGCCAAGCAGCATCAGAGGAGCAGGAAGGCTGACATTTCGGGCCTAGACCCTTCTTCAGAAAAAAGGGCCATTTCGGAGGGAAGTTG
>NW_025981220.1:0-5402 GCF_021869965.1 Rhincodon typus | reverse complement strand
TGCAGAATCATGGAGAATTTTAATTATGGACGGAGTAGAGATTTGATCGGTGATAGACAGGGATCACTCTTCTTGAAAACCTCCATCTGGTTATCCGTGTGACTGAGTAAAATAAATTTCAAACTGGATCCCATCACTTCCCAGCAATTACTGCCAATCCTGTCCAAAATAATTACCCCAGATTGATTCAGCATAGAAACAGACCATTCAACCCATCAGTGTCTGTGCCGATCCTCTGCCACGGTAACTTTCCTCATCTCCTTTACCCACACTTTCACAAAGCCCCAGTGGAATCAGTCTCTCCCTATCTGGTCTGCCAGACCCCACCATGAACTGCTCAAGCCAATCTCACCTCAACCAGCTTGAAATAGAACAGTTCCAACTTTCCTGATTAAAGTTACAACATGGTTTGCCCTGTGGTTCTGTCTGATTTAAAACTCTCACACTCACAAGAAGCACTCCTGTCATCCTCAATGGCCCCTCCTAAACAGTAACCGGGACCTGCCCCGATCCAGAGTCACAGAGTCACTAACACCTCCTTCAGTTATTTCTCCAGCAATTGATCTCCCTGTGTTTTGAGAGTAAATGAAGAGAAACTATGCATATGCTTCAGAGTCAGATTGTGTGTAAATGTGTGTCTATGCGGACAAATGTGTCTAAGGATGTGGTCTGTGTATTAAAATGTGTGCTTGAGTGTGTCTAAGGGTGTGTCTGTGAGTATGAGTGTTTGCACAGGTGTGTGTGTGTGTGTGTGTGTGTGTGTGTGTGTGTCTAAGTGTGCTTATGTGCATAGCTGTATGTGCCCATGTGTGTCCGTGTGTGTCATTCAGTCCATCAACCTACTCCTCCATTCAACATAATCGTGGCTGATTCGCTAGCCATACTACTGCTCTCTCCCCACACTCCTTAATGCCTTTAGCCTCTAAAAATCTTTTTTTTTTAATATATTCAGTGACTGGGCTTCCACAGGGGTGGTAGAGAAATGCACAAGTTCCCCACCCTCTTAGTGAAGACATTTCTGCTCATCTCAGTCTGAAATGGTCTACTCTGTATCCTGAGACTGTGACCCTTTAATCGAGGCGTCACATCTCTCCCTCCCTCCATCAGGGTAATCATCATCATTACCCTCTTCCTCAGCCAGGGAGAACCATCACCCCCGCAGTCAGTCTGTCCAGCCCTAGTCAGAATTGTATATCTTTCAATCAGATTCCTTCTCATTCTTCTCAACCAGCAAATACAAGCCCAGTCAAACAATTCTTTCCTAATAGGTCAGTCCTGTCATTCCCAGTATCAGCCTGGTTCAACCTCACTGCACTCTTTCCATGGCAAAGATATCTTTTCTTGGGTAAGGAAAACAAAACTGCACACAAATCTTCAGGTGGGGTCTCACCAAGGTCCTGTATGGTTGCAGTAAGACTTCCCTGCTCCTGTACTTCTAACCGTTTTTCAATGAAGGCCAACATACTATTCACAGAACATAGAACAGTACAGGCCCTTCGGCCCACGATGTTATGCGGACCTATTATCCTACTCTAAGATCAAAACTAACCTGCATACATTTCATTTTACTATCATCCATGTGCCTATCCTAGAGTTGCTTAAATGTCCCTAATGAATTTGACTCTCCTACCACCTCTGGCAGTGCATTCCATGCACCCACCACTCTCTGCGTAAAGAATCTACCTCTGACATCTCCCCTGTACCTTCCTCCAATCACCTTAAAATTATGCCCCCTCGTGACAGTCATTTCCACCTGAGGAAAAAGTCTCTGACTATCCACTCTATCTATGCCTCTCATCATCTTGTACACCTCTATCAAGTCACTTCTCATCCTTCTTCACTCCAATGAGAAAAGCCCTAGCTCCCTCAAACTTTCCTCATAAGACCTGCCCTCCAGTCCAGGCAGCATCCTGGTAAATCTCCTCTGCACCCTCTCTAAAGCTTCCACACCCTTCCTATAATGAGGGGACCAGAACTGAATACAACATTCAAAGTGTGGTCTAACCAGGGTTTTATAGAGCTGCAGCATAACCTCATGGCTCTTAAAGTCAATTCCCCGGTCAATGAAAGCCAACATACCATAGCCTTCTTGACAACCATATCAACTTGGGTGGCAACTTTGAGGGATCTATGGACGTGGACCCCAAATCCCTCTGTTCCTGCACACTGCCAAGAATCCTGTCATTAACCCTGTATTCTGCATTCAAATTCAACCTTCCAAAATGAATCACTTCACACTTTTTTGAGTTGAATTCTATCTGCCACTTCTTTGCCCAGCTCTGCATCCTGTCAATGTCCCGTTGCAACCTACAACAGCTCTCCACACTAACCACAAATCCACCAATCCAGCAAACTTATTAACCCACTCTTTCAAATCCTCATCCAAGTCATTTTTAAAGATCACAAAGACCAGAGGTCCCAGAACAGATCCCTGCAAAACACCATTGGTCACCAAGCTCCAGGCTGAATACTTTCCGTCTACTATCACTCTCTGTCTTCTATTGGACAGCCAATTCTGTATCCAGACAGCCAGGTTTCCCTGAATCCAATGCCTCCTTACTTTATGAATGAGCCTACCATGGGGAACTTTATCAAATGCCTTGCTAAAATCCATATACACCACATCCACTGCTCTACCTTCATCAATGTGTTCTGTCACATCCTCAAAGAATTCAATAAGGCTTGTGAGGCATGACCTGCCCCTCAAAAAGCCATGTTGACTATTTTGAATCAAACTAAGCTTTTCTAAATAATCATAAATACTATCTCTCAGAATCCTCTCCAAGAATTTGCCCACCGCAGAAGTAAGACTGACTGGTCTGAAAATCCCAGGATTATTCCTATTCCTTTTCTTGAACAGGGGAATAACATTTGCCACCCTCCAATCATCTGGTACGACTCCAGTGGACAGTGAGGATGCAAAAATCATAGCAAAAGGGGCAGCAATCTCTTCCCTCGCTTCTTGTAGTAACCTTGGGTATATCCTGTCTGGCCCAGGGGACTTATCTATCCTCAAGTTTTCAAAATTTCTAGCACATCCTCCTTCCTAACCAACTTGTTCGAGCATATCAGCCTGTTTCATGCTGTTTTCACACACTACAAGGTTCCTCTCACCGGTGAATACTGAAGCAAAGTCATTAAGGACCTCCCCTACCTCCTCTGATTCCACGCACAAGTTCCCTCCACTATCGCTGATCGGCTCTACCTTCACTCTGGCCATCCTCTTGTTCCTCACATAAGTATAGAACGCCTTGGAGTTTTCCTTAATCCTACCCACCAAGGTTTTTCCATACCCCTTTTTCTTTCCTAAGTCCATTCTTTAGTTCCTTCCTGGCTACCTTGTAACCCTCTAGAGCCCTGTCCGATCCTTGCTTCCTCAACACTGAGTAAGCTTCCTTCTTCCTCTTGACTACGTGTTCCACATGTCTTGTCATCCAAGGTTCCTTCACCTTACCATCCTTTCCTTGCCTCAGTGGGACAAACCTATCCAGTACTTGTAGCAACTGCTCCCTAAACAACCTCCATATTTCTGTCGTGCATTTCCCTGTGAACATCTGTTCCCAATTTATGTTCTGCAGTTCCTGTCTAATAGCATTGTGATTCCCCCTCTCCCAATTAAATACTTTCCCATACCGTCTGCTCCTATCCCTCTCCATGGCTATAGTAAAGGTCAGGGAGTTATGATCACTGTCACTGAAATGCTCTCCCACCGAGAGATCTGACACCTGGCCTGGTTCGTTGCCAAGCACCATATCCAATATGGCCTCCCCTCTAGTCCTCTATCTACATATTGAGTCAGAAATCCTTCCTGGACACATCTAACAAAATCTGCTCCAACCAAACCATTTGCACTTAGGAGGTTCCAGTCGATATTCGGGAAGTTGAAGTCACCCATGACAACAACCCTATTATTTCTGCAGATTTCCAAAATCTGCCTCCCAATCTGTTCCTCACATTCACCTTCCTAACAGCTTACTGCACCTACATACTCCTTCCAATGACTGGTTTACAGGTCCCTTTGTGCATCCACCTTTCCTAATTGATCACCACTTAAATAACACTCTGCCATTCAGTTTTTCTACCAAAATGGACAACTTTATATTTACCTACATTACACCGTATCCACTTATGTTTGTCCACTCACTCAACTTGTCTAAACTACCCAGAATCCTAATTATATTCTCTTCACCACTCACACTTCCATTTAATTTTGTGTCAACAGTAAACTTGGAATATTACACTCGATTCCCTCCTCTGAACTGCCAGGGCCCAAGCTCTGATTCCTGCAGGACACCAGACAGCACCACCTTCCACTCTGAAAAGAAAACCATTTATTCCCACTCTCTGTTCCCTATCTGTTAACCATTTCTCAATCTGTGACAGTCTATTTTCCCAATCCCATATGTTTTAACTTTGCCCACTAGCCTTTTATGTGGTAATTTATCAAAGGCTTACAAAAAATCAAAATGTACTGCATCCACTGGTTCTCCATCATCTGTTCTATTAGTTATGGCCTCAAAAATCTCCAGCAGGTTTGTCAAACATGACTGTCTGTCTGTTTAACCATCTGTATATGTGAATGTGTCTGTAGATGTATGTCTATATATTTGTGAATGAATACACATGGACAGTACATCAGTGTATAAATGTATCTGCAATTGTGCATCTATGCTTGAGAGAGTGTGCCTGTTGTGCCTGTATGTGTGAGAGTGTTTGTGAGTGAGTGTATGTATGCGTGTATAAGTGCATTTGTGTATGCTTTTGTGTGCGTATCTGTGTGTTTTTGTACGTGTGTCAGAGAGAGTGTGTGTATGAGTGTGTGTCTGTTTGAACTTGTGTGCTTGTGTCTGTCTGAGAGGGACAGAAAGAAAGACCGTGTGAGAGAGAGAGAGAGAGAGAGAGAGAGAGAGAGAGAGAAGGGATGTGTGCGTGTAATAGAGTCACACAGCTTAAAATAGGCCCTTCGGCCCACCATTTTCTATGCCAACCAGCAAACGCCAAACTACACTAATCCCATTTGCCTGCATTTGGACCAATGCCTATGCTTCTTAGTCATTGTGAAACTACCTGCCTCCACCACGCTCTGAGACAGCACATTCCATATTCCACTCTGTGTGAAAAAGATTATTTCTCAAACCTCTAAACCACTTACTCCTCACCTTAAACTCTTTTGCCCTCTGATTTTTGGCACATCGGCCATGGGGAAGAGGTTCTCAAAATCTACCCCATCTATCCCTCATAGATTTGTAAACCTCAATCGACTCCCCACCTCAGCATCCTTAGCTACAACGAAAACAATCCCAGCCAACCCAGTCTCTCCTTGTAACCGAGACTTTTCAACACAGGCAACATCCTGGTGAGGGGCGAGGGATGTATCAGGGAGTTACGGTGAGGGGCGAGGG
>NW_025981219.1:0-5402 GCF_021869965.1 Rhincodon typus | reverse complement strand
TGCAGAATCATGGAGAATTTTAATTATGGACGGAGTAGAGATTTGATTGGTGATAGACAGGGATCACTCTTCTTGAAAACCTCCATCTGGTTATCCGTGTGACTGAGTAAAATAAATTTCAAACTGGATCCCATCACTTCCCAGCAATTACTGCCAATCCTGTCCAAAATAATTACCCCAGATTGATTCAGCATAGAAACAGACCATTCAACCCATCAGTGTCTGTGCCGATCCTCTGCCACGGTAACTTTCCTCATCTCCTTTACCCACACTTTCACAAAGCCCCAGTGGAATCAGTCTCTCCCTATCTGGTCTGCCAGACCCCACCATGAACTGCTCAAGCCAATCTCACCTCAACCAGCTTGAAATAGAACAGTTCCAACTTTCCTGATTAAAGTTACAACATGGTTTGCCCTGTGGTTCTGTCTGATTTAAAACTCTCACACTCACAAGAAGCACTCCTGTCATCCTCAATGGCCCCTCCTAAACAGTAACCGGGACCTGCCCCGATCCAGAGTCACAGAGTCACTAACACCTCCTTCAGTTATTTCTCCAGCAATTGATCTCCCTGTGTTTTGAGAGTAAATGAAGAGAAACTATGCATATGCTTCAGAGTCAGATTGTGTGTAAATGTGTGTCTATGCGGACAAATGTGTCTAAGGATGTGGTCTGTGTATTAAAATGTGTGCTTGAGTGTGTCTAAGGGTGTGTCTGTGAGTATGAGTGTTTGCACAGGTGTGTGTGTGTGTGTGTGTGTGTGTGTGTGTGTGTCTAAGTGTGCTTATGTGCATAGCTGTATGTGCCCATGTGTGTCCGTGTGTGTCATTCAGTCCATCAACCTACTCCTCCATTCAACATAATCGTGGCTGATTCGCTAGCCATACTACTGCTCTCTCCCCACACTCCTTAATGCCTTTAGCCTCTAAAAATCTTTTTTTTTTAATATATTCAGTGACTGGGCTTCCACAGGGGTGGTAGAGAAATGCACAAGTTCCCCACCCTCTTAGTGAAGACATTTCTGCTCATCTCAGTCTGAAATGGTCTACTCTGTATCCTGAGACTGTGACCCTTTAATCGAGGCGTCACATCTCTCCCTCCCTCCATCAGGGTAATCATCATCATTACCCTCTTCCTCAGCCAGGGAGAACCATCACCCCCGCAGTCAGTCTGTCCAGCCCTAGTCAGAATTGTATATCTTTCAATCAGATTCCTTCTCATTCTTCTCAACCAGCAAATACAAGCCCAGTCAAACAATTCTTTCCTAATAGGTCAGTCCTGTCATTCCCAGTATCAGCCTGGTTCAACCTCACTGCACTCTTTCCATGGCAAAGATATCTTTTCTTGGGTAAGGAAAACAAAACTGCACACAAATCTTCAGGTGGGGTCTCACCAAGGTCCTGTATGGTTGCAGTAAGACTTCCCTGCTCCTGTACTTCTAACCGTTTTTCAATGAAGGCCAACATACTATTCACAGAACATAGAACAGTACAGGCCCTTCGGCCCACGATGTTATGCGGACCTATTATCCTACTCTAAGATCAAAACTAACCTGCATACATTTCATTTTACTATCATCCATGTGCCTATCCTAGAGTTGCTTAAATGTCCCTAATGAATTTGACTCTCCTACCACCTCTGGCAGTGCATTCCATGCACCCACCACTCTCTGCGTAAAGAATCTACCTCTGACATCTCCCCTGTACCTTCCTCCAATCACCTTAAAATTATGCCCCCTCGTGACAGTCATTTCCACCTGAGGAAAAAGTCTCTGACTATCCACTCTATCTATGCCTCTCATCATCTTGTACACCTCTATCAAGTCACTTCTCATCCTTCTTCACTCCAATGAGAAAAGCCCTAGCTCCCTCAAACTTTCCTCATAAGACCTGCCCTCCAGTCCAGGCAGCATCCTGGTAAATCTCCTCTGCACCCTCTCTAAAGCTTCCACACCCTTCCTATAATGAGGGGACCAGAACTGAATACAACATTCAAAGTGTGGTCTAACCAGGGTTTTATAGAGCTGCAGCATAACCTCATGGCTCTTAAAGTCAATTCCCCGGTCAATGAAAGCCAACATACCATAGCCTTCTTGACAACCATATCAACTTGGGTGGCAACTTTGAGGGATCTATGGACGTGGACCCCAAATCCCTCTGTTCCTGCACACTGCCAAGAATCCTGTCATTAACCCTGTATTCTGCATTCAAATTCAACCTTCCAAAATGAATCACTTCACACTTTTTTGAGTTGAATTCTATCTGCCACTTCTTTGCCCAGCTCTGCATCCTGTCAATGTCCCGTTGCAACCTACAACAGCTCTCCACACTAACCACAAATCCACCAATCCAGCAAACTTATTAACCCACTCTTTCAAATCCTCATCCAAGTCATTTTTAAAGATCACAAAGACCAGAGGTCCCAGAACAGATCCCTGCAAAACACCATTGGTCACCAAGCTCCAGGCTGAATACTTTCCGTCTACTATCACTCTCTGTCTTCTATTGGACAGCCAATTCTGTATCCAGACAGCCAGGTTTCCCTGAATCCAATGCCTCCTTACTTTATGAATGAGCCTACCATGGGGAACTTTATCAAATGCCTTGCTAAAATCCATATACACCACATCCACTGCTCTACCTTCATCAATGTGTTCTGTCACATCCTCAAAGAATTCAATAAGGCTTGTGAGGCATGACCTGCCCCTCAAAAAGCCATGTTGACTATTTTGAATCAAACTAAGCTTTTCTAAATAATCATAAATACTATCTCTCAGAATCCTCTCCAAGAATTTGCCCACCGCAGAAGTAAGACTGACTGGTCTGAAAATCCCAGGATTATTCCTATTCCTTTTCTTGAACAGGGGAATAACATTTGCCACCCTCCAATCATCTGGTACGACTCCAGTGGACAGTGAGGATGCAAAAATCATAGCAAAAGGGGCAGCAATCTCTTCCCTCGCTTCTTGTAGTAACCTTGGGTATATCCTGTCTGGCCCAGGGGACTTATCTATCCTCAAGTTTTCAAAATTTCTAGCACATCCTCCTTCCTAACCAACTTGTTCGAGCATATCAGCCTGTTTCATGCTGTTTTCACACACTACAAGGTTCCTCTCACCGGTGAATACTGAAGCAAAGTCATTAAGGACCTCCCCTACCTCCTCTGATTCCACGCACAAGTTCCCTCCACTATCGCTGATCGGCTCTACCTTCACTCTGGCCATCCTCTTGTTCCTCACATAAGTATAGAACGCCTTGGAGTTTTCCTTAATCCTACCCACCAAGGTTTTTCCATACCCCTTTTTCTTTCCTAAGTCCATTCTTTAGTTCCTTCCTGGCTACCTTGTAACCCTCTAGAGCCCTGTCCGATCCTTGCTTCCTCAACACTGAGTAAGCTTCCTTCTTCCTCTTGACTACGTGTTCCACATGTCTTGTCATCCAAGGTTCCTTCACCTTACCATCCTTTCCTTGCCTCAGTGGGACAAACCTATCCAGTACTTGTAGCAACTGCTCCCTAAACAACCTCCATATTTCTGTCGTGCATTTCCCTGTGAACATCTGTTCCCAATTTATGTTCTGCAGTTCCTGTCTAATAGCATTGTGATTCCCCCTCTCCCAATTAAATACTTTCCCATACCGTCTGCTCCTATCCCTCTCCATGGCTATAGTAAAGGTCAGGGAGTTATGATCACTGTCACTGAAATGCTCTCCCACCGAGAGATCTGACACCTGGCCTGGTTCGTTGCCAAGCACCATATCCAATATGGCCTCCCCTCTAGTCCTCTATCTACATATTGAGTCAGAAATCCTTCCTGGACACATCTAACAAAATCTGCTCCAACCAAACCATTTGCACTTAGGAGGTTCCAGTCGATATTCGGGAAGTTGAAGTCACCCATGACAACAACCCTATTATTTCTGCAGATTTCCAAAATCTGCCTCCCAATCTGTTCCTCACATTCACCTTCCTAACAGCTTACTGCACCTACATACTCCTTCCAATGACTGGTTTACAGGTCCCTTTGTGCATCCACCTTTCCTAATTGATCACCACTTAAATAACACTCTGCCATTCAGTTTTTCTACCAAAATGGACAACTTTATATTTACCTACATTACACCGTATCCACTTATGTTTGTCCACTCACTCAACTTGTCTAAACTACCCAGAATCCTAATTATATTCTCTTCACCACTCACACTTCCATTTAATTTTGTGTCAACAGTAAACTTGGAATATTACACTCGATTCCCTCCTCTGAACTGCCAGGGCCCAAGCTCTGATTCCTGCAGGACACCAGACAGCACCACCTTCCACTCTGAAAAGAAAACCATTTATTCCCACTCTCTGTTCCCTATCTGTTAACCATTTCTCAATCTGTGACAGTCTATTTTCCCAATCCCATATGTTTTAACTTTGCCCACTAGCCTTTTATGTGGTAATTTATCAAAGGCTTACAAAAAATCAAAATGTACTGCATCCACTGGTTCTCCATCATCTGTTCTATTAGTTATGGCCTCAAAAATCTCCAGCAGGTTTGTCAAACATGACTGTCTGTCTGTTTAACCATCTGTATATGTGAATGTGTCTGTAGATGTATGTCTATATATTTGTGAATGAATACACATGGACAGTACATCAGTGTATAAATGTATCTGCAATTGTGCATCTATGCTTGAGAGAGTGTGCCTGTTGTGCCTGTATGTGTGAGAGTGTTTGTGAGTGAGTGTATGTATGCGTGTATAAGTGCATTTGTGTATGCTTTTGTGTGCGTATCTGTGTGTTTTTGTACGTGTGTCAGAGAGAGTGTGTGTATGAGTGTGTGTCTGTTTGAACTTGTGTGCTTGTGTCTGTCTGAGAGGGACAGAAAGAAAGACCGTGTGAGAGAGAGAGAGAGAGAGAGAGAGAGAGAGAGAGAGAAGGGATGTGTGCGTGTAATAGAGTCACACAGCTTAAAATAGGCCCTTCGGCCCACCATTTTCTATGCCAACCAGCAAACGCCAAACTACACTAATCCCATTTGCCTGCATTTGGACCAATGCCTATGCTTCTTAGTCATTGTGAAACTACCTGCCTCCACCACGCTCTGAGACAGCACATTCCATATTCCACTCTGTGTGAAAAAGATTATTTCTCAAACCTCTAAACCACTTACTCCTCACCTTAAACTCTTTTGCCCTCTGATTTTTGGCACATCGGCCATGGGGAAGAGGTTCTCAAAATCTACCCCATCTATCCCTCATAGATTTGTAAACCTCAATCGACTCCCCACCTCAGCATCCTTAGCTACAACGAAAACAATCCCAGCCAACCCAGTCTCTCCTTGTAACCGAGACTTTTCAACACAGGCAACATCCTGGTGAGGGGCGAGGGATGTATCAGGGAGTTACGGTGAGGGGCGAGGG